>NC_136685.1:3652010-3729510 GCF_903797595.1 Erithacus rubecula | reverse complement strand
ATAAGTCCTCAGGCAAACTAGAGCAGGAGGGCAATCTGTCCCCACTTCACTGATGTGAGTGTTCAAAAGCTGAATAGATGTGGCACTGTGCAATAGGGTTTGGTGGACATGGTGGTGTTCAGTCACAGGTCAGACTTGGGGATCTTGGAGGTCTTTCCCAAACTTTATGATTCTATGATTTTTTATTCAATGATTATGTGACCATTTAGTCATCCCCCATTGTGCCAAGCACAAAAGCTTTGCATGGAAAGGACTCTGTCCAGCAAAGTGTCAGGGCCACACAAGTGTGTGGTGAGGCCAGAGGGAGCTACTGCAACTTCACATCAGATCCTGGATCCCTGCTGCAGGTTAATGCCAAACCACCCACTTCAGAGTTAACTCAGGTTAAGTTTAAATTAAAAAATGAAATGGGGAAAGAAGTCTCCTCCACCTCTGCTGGCATGTGTGTCACAGACCATCACAGAGTCACAGGATGGTTTGGGTTGAAGGGACATTAAGGGTCATAGGCAGGGACATCTTACATGCTGCACCAGGTTTCTCCAAGCCCCATCCAACCTGGCCTTGAACCCTGCCAGGGATGGGGCAGCCACAGCTTCTGTTGCAACCTCTGCCAGTGCCTCACCCCATCATTGAATATCTTTTCCTAAACAGCTGACCTAACCCTGCCCTTTCAATTTGAAGCCATTTCCCCTTGTTCTCTTTATCACTTTATGCCTTTTTAAAAATTCCCTTCCCAGCTTTTTTGTAGGTTCCCTTCAGGTACTGAAAGATCACATCTGTATGGATCAATTATCTTACATCCCAAATGATCACTGTCCTCAACCTGCTTGTTAGAAAATCTCTCTTCTGAGATTTATCTGCAATAGCTGAAACAACCTACAGTTGTTCCATCCAAAGAATTAAGCAATAAGGATTATCACTACACTCTCCTCACTCCTGTGATATTTACTACCCTAACCCCAGCAAGAGCTCTGCAGCCCAGAAGCACAGAAAATGGAAGGTATTTAAAAGTATTTAAGAGTTTTCCAGACCTTATTGTTCTTCAGTAGCTGAATAGGTGACTAGAAGAGCAAATAAATGAATGGATTAGGAATCCAACCACAAAATTTCTTCCCACCTGATAAAGCTACAAGTAACTTTTGAAGTACCTGTAATATAAAGAAGGGGTAGTTGTCATTCTGTTGGCAAAGCTTCTGCAGTTGGTGTAAAGAATCAGAAATCACAGCTGTTTGATATCCAGGGAGAGATTCACAAGGAATATTCAGCATCAGACATCAAGAGGTATAACTATCTAAAATGAATTAAAGTGCTTTAGTAATGGCATTGGTATCTGGGAGGTGTTGACTGAATGACTCTCTTGGAACAGCTCTGATCCAGAGAAATTTCATAGGGACATCATCTTTTCTCTATTGCCAAAAAGGCAAATATTGTATGTTTTCATATGGTATAAATCTTGACAAACACCATGAAAATCAATGGAGATAATCCTGATTTAGGCCAATTGCTGAAAGCAGAAGGTGGCCCCATCTGTAGATACTAAAAGTAGCTTTGATTTTTTCCTCATGGCCAATGATGTCCAGCATCCCCTAGGGATTCTTAATCACAATGGCAGTGTGTTACCTTACAACTAATCAGTTCCCCATGAATCCTGGAAACATATTAATTTGACTCATCTTTCAAGCACCATGAGGTAAGAATATCAGTCTTACACTGCTATGAAGGAAGAGAACAGGGGCAGCAGCAAGGAATGAACAGAAGGAGCTGAAACCTGCAAATACAAATTGACACAAAGAATCATGACACCTTTGTATATAGGTTATTGATTATACCAGGAGCTGTATGAAAAGCAGTTTTAACTATCAGTCTAACTATAGTTCATTCCAATTTCAAGCTATTAATGAGCTTAAAAAAAAGGTTCAATGAAAGGTTCAATGAAGAGAAATTTTGGGAGAGAAATGCTTTTCATGTTAGAAATTCTCAGGCAGTCATGTTTGTTCATTCATGAATAAGGTCACTCATCATTTCCTATCTTAGTTGCTTATGTTACCACACACCAGTTTAAAAGTTTAATATCAAGTCTGAAACTTGAACCCTGGAAGAGAAACATAATAGTTTTGCAGCTTGATCTCTGTCCTCACTCTTAAAAAGGATAAGTTATTTTTGGAGTAATTTATCATAAGATCACAGGTATTTATTAAGTAAAAATGGACAAGGGAGCTTATGATCTCTGTGCAGCTGTGTGCCAGGTAGCCTAATTCCTCCTTTTCACTATGTTTTAGCTGGTATTTTCTGAGCTGATAAGGTGAATATGGGACTCCAGGTGAAATGAGCTGGACTCCTAAAGGTGTTCTATATAAACTGCTCTCAAACTACCTTTATTTGAAACACATATTTACAGACCAACTTCTCCCATTTTAAGAGATATGAGAAGTTTTTTGATAGAGCTTAGCTGGAGAAAAAAACAGGCTAGGTCATGTACTTCTGGATGGTAATAACTATGTGAGATCAATTCCAGTTATATGTTTACCACCATGGAATGCTGGTCTCACCAGGAGCCTGCAAGTGTGATTTCAATGCAATTTACTTCCCAGCACAAATGTTGTTTTGCTTTTCATGTTCAAAAAAATATAAATATTATAAATAATGAAACAATTTCTGATATGAAAAACAGCTTTTAAATTCCTTGTGTAATCAGTAAGAATTAATCCGGATAATTATAAATAAAATCTGTTGCATAGTAATTTCTTTGCTAGATCATGTGAACATCAAACTTTTATTTTTCTCTCCAGTAAAGCTGATTCAAACTGTAACAAAGATATGTGAGGCCAAGCCACCAGCTGAGGCAAAGGGGCTTGATTGTTTAAAGTGAAGGAGTTAAGTTGATTTGCACCACCTAAGATTTAGACTCTTGTGGTATAATGTTGTTTGATTCTGCTCTTCTGTGGTTAATAAGAAAAATCAAGCAATGTCAAAATGATTAACTGTAAATGGTCTTGCATTTGATCATCTTTGTGCTTCAATTAAAATTACAGAGTCAAGCCTAACAATAGTCTCTCTATAATTTCTTTATTGGCATGCAAAGTTTGCACAGTAAATATTTCTTCTCATCGCATTTTTCCCCTTTTCCAACAAGCTCTCAAAGCAACCATTCCAAACTAAATAGCAGTTGAACTGGACTACTATTATGCTGTACATACTAATTCTGCTCCCAGCTATTTTTTTTTTTTCTAGGCATGAAATTCCCAGATTACAAAGCTGGCTGCATCATGTGAACTCATCTTTGAAATAAGTCTGAACTCTAGATTTCAAAGCCCAAACTGACTTGAAACTGCACTTCCTCATCAAAGATAAATGTTTGGGGCTAGTGTTCTTGTTTGATCCAAGAAATAAGTCCTAGGTCTCAGTCTTCTAGAGTAAAATCTTGATTTAATTCAAGCCAGTAGCAAAATTCCTATTGTTTGTTAACAAGGTCAGGACTCCAGCACCAGATTTCAGGGAGATGAAGTTCAGGTGCAGAGGGAGTTCTGAATCTACATTCAGAATTCTGATTGTTGTGTGTGTGAAAAAAAAAAAAAAAAAAAAAGGTAAAGCGAGTTCATAGAAAGCACTTTCCAAAGTAGAGCTTAGACAACAAATTGTATGTCTGAAATTTGGAGTTACTGGAAAGAGCCCTGCTGAATGCAAGAGGCTTTGGATTAGATCTTGTTACCACAGGGCTGCAAATTGCAAAAGAAAATTAATCACACATGGCACATTCCATTCCATAATTTAGACAATCTTTTTGCAGCTTTAATTTCATAAATTTTTTTTTAACATAGTTTCTTGTCTGTATCAGCAGCATCTTTTTCCAGCTCTGTTGAAGGGACTCATATCCACAAAGGTACAAATCTGCCTGCTACTTTGGGGTCTGCCACTGAACATGAGTTTCAGTCATACTTTCCCCAGAGAGTTTAGAATTGTAAACCAAACCTAGAAGTCTCAAGAATATTGAGATTTTATTTGTTAAAAAAAAAAAAGAAAAAAAAAAAGAAAAAAAGAAAAAAAAAGAAAAAAAGAAATCAGAGGGAGGTTTGTTTCCTCACTGTCCCCAAGTTTTTTTTTGAAAATACTGATATGACAACAATTGCTAATTTAATTTTCTCTTAAGGTTTCAAACTTGGGAAAACCTTTTTTTCCATGTAGTTATTAGAAACAGATGATGATGATGATAATGAATATTATTATTTCTCCCTTCTTAAATCCCTCTATGTTATCACATGGAAGCACTTAGATATTGCAACAAGGAGTTTTGATGTGTTGTTGATGTGATCAGAAGGAAATAATAATAATGATAAAATGTCACCAGTATGGTTTCACAAAACTTTCACCTACTGGATAACATTTTAAAAGCCATATAAAGAGAAAACACTGATGATCAGCTTTAATTATCCTCACCTTGGTAGAGTAAAAAATTATACAGCAAAATTCACAAGTCTACTAGGTGGAAAGGGAAAAAAAATATAGAACCAACCACAGAAAGTGTGGTGTGACAGATGTGGAATGACCTGTCACAGTCCCAAATAGAAAATAAAAATACAAAGTCTGAGATTTATCCTGGCTCAACCTCAAAACCAAAATAATACACAGTGGTTGGCTGTGTAATATTTTCTTCTGTAGTTAATGAAAAGAAATAGGTAAGTCATCCCATAATTTTAACTATTTCTTCCATGAGGCTGTGCAATGGAAAAGGGACTTGGGAACAGGGATGCTTTTGATGATTATTTCCACAAAGCATTCTTTCATTTTGTCTTGCAGGCACAGAGTTCCTGCAGATACAACAGATAAGGTAAGGAAAAGATATTAAACTATTACAGACTGGACAGGGTTATAGGTCAGCCTATAAAATACCACCTCCTATATCAAAGAAATCTTCAGAGAACAAAATAAAACTGCAGAAGGCAGTGTTTGGAGCTGGAGACCTTTGTGTCTCAAGTGAAATTGCTTGTTCAGTTACTCAGCTGAACGGGGGATTTGAATTAGAAAGAGTTTAATAATCACAGGAGTTACCTGTAAGGTAAGGACTATGATTTTTGAGATAGTTTCCAAAACAAGGTGAGAAATGTGTGCCCCAGCTCCAGAATCTGAGTGAATTGGCTCAGTTTTGTCAATAATCACAAAGCCCAGGAAGAGGAGGGCAAACACCTCAAATCTTGACTAGATGAGCTTTGGGGTTCCCTTCCATCTCAGGAGAATCTCTGATTCGCTTTAGTCTAAAATATAAACTCTCCTTGAAGAGTGGGAAATGCTAAAGGATTTGAGGTTGGGATAAAATAAGTCTCTCTAGGGATTTAGATACAACAGACATGATTAAATCTTTGCTGGTTTCAAGGGTTTATTTTCTTACTTTGGTCTTATGCTGTGATTTTATTTCATGTTAAAATAAGCAATATGTTTCTTCTAAGGGCATTGCTTTTGAACCAGTTGTCTTTTAGATGATAAACTCAAACTTGATGTCTACAAGTTCACTGGAATGTATTAGCTGAAGTAATTATTTGTCTTTCTGTCTAAATCAGGTGGAATGAATCTCCTTTCAGACTTGTGTGGCTGTTTCTCAGGATAGCCTTCTATAGATGGCACTAAAATGTCTGAATGTCAGATACCTAAACCAAGAAAAGATAAATCCCTATCCAAAATACTCTAATATGAGCCAGAGATAGATACTGCTCCCTTCCCAATATCAGCCTTAATAAATATGGAAGAATTTGCTCCTTCTCAAAGCAAGGAAAGCTGTGAATCACATGTTGTACTTGAATCATACATGAATTACTGCTTGAATCTGGGGAGAGGGAAATTTGGAGCAACACAAGCATAAATTAATGTCCATGGGGAGTCCTTGGTGGATGAAAACTGTTTCTTTTTTGGTGATCAATAAGCAATACCAGTTTTTTCCCAGGTATTCTTTAAAACTCTGCTTTTGTGACCATGTTCACCCATTTTCTCTTCTTTTTGCTGGTGTGGATAAGGACTAGATTGCATTTTTCCTGTGTTACATTTGTGCAGCCTCTTTATCTATATAAACTGAGTCCTTTCCCTTAAAATCCTATATAAGTCCATGGTAAAAAGTAAGGAATACCATAAACAAAGAAAAAATGTGGAATTTCTAAGCTGGATTGTCTTCTATGTCTGTATCTTTGAGGTCTCTGAGGACAAAACCACTGGTCTAAGGATTTGCAAGGTTTGGCCAATATATATATAGATATTTATAGCATCCAGAAAAACAGTTTAATGTAAATATATCTTAATGCAGATGGTTACATTACCCTTGGCTCCACAAATAATCAATATAATTTGACAAGTATATCTAGGTCCTATTTGATTCTAAGATAAAATACTAAAGATAAATGGAACAGAATTCAAGACAATTACTTCTTCTAATTATATAATAATAAAGGAAGATCAGGGTGAATTTAGGTTTCACATTAAGACAATGATATATCTTCATTTGACCAGAAAAATTCCATATTTTTCTTTAGAGGAACATTTCTAATGATCTAAAGCTTAAGTTTTGCAAGCACCTCTTCCTAAGAATGATAGGAATTAAACTCCTAAATGGATTTAACAAGGGGATTGAAAACTTTATGAATAACATAATATTAGATAGAAGTCATGCAGTAAAAGGCATATAATCTCAATGGTCTTTCATAAACATATTCATAAATCATCAACAGATGTATAAGAATAACTTTACTAAGGAATTCTGCCATTGAATCATTTTTCCTTAATGCATCTTTTGAAGAGTTTTAGCACAGCTGAAAAGTGTGTGTCTCTTTCTTTTGGATCAGTTCTATTTAGAAAATAGTAAAAATGCTTCAAGTTGCAGCTTGAAAATAGTTTGAGAGAACATGTTTTAGCTGAGAATGCTCTTGGAAATTCTGCATAAAAGCCAGCTATTCTAGACTGAGAATTAGGAAACAGTTTGTCTTGACTTCCACTTTGTTTCAGAGTGTATCCTTGCATAGAATGGGGAAAAATTCTAAAACTTCACAATGAAATTAAATGAAAAGCATAGTCTCAGGAGGTTCTAATCAAGAAAATGGGAATCCTTGTGTTCTGGACAGTTTCCATAAAGTGTCATGTCTTTAATAAATATTTGTTTCAAAGATGAGTCTAGAATGGTTCAAAAAAGCCCTCCCAACAACAACAACAACAACAAAACCCAACAACAAACTCACCACCAAAAAATCCAATTAATGAATCAGAAAACCTCCAAAAAAAATCCAACAAAAAAAAGGATTTTTCATTTTTATCTGACTTGGAAGTGGCAGCAGTTCTGAAATATGTGGGGAAAGACAGGTAAACATCACTAAGACAATTAAAAACTTTAAGGTGGGGTTGTATTTTTTGAGGGTTAGAGCAGCACATTATTTATGTATGAAGTAACATGAAAACTTCCACTTTCAGAATGAGGATATGTGTTCAGTTGGATGACAAGAGGACTAAGGTAAACATTTGTTCTAGAAACACCTTGTTAAATAGCAGCAATGGACAAAAAATTAATCTCCTTATTTTCTTAATTTATTTTTTAAATAATGAGAAAAACATGTAGAACATAATTAGTTAAAAGACCTAAACTCAAGATATGGAGGAAGTATTTTTATTTTTTCAAAGTTAAGTCATTTTAGAATCATAAGATGATAAATTATCCTGTGTTGAAAGGACCCACAAAAATTATTATTGCTAGCACTAAAAATAATAGCAATAAAGACAAAATTGAACTCCAAACTTCATAGAACTTGGATGATCCATCAGAGGCTGAATAATGTGTTTGTATGCAACTCTCTAAGTGAGAGTTTTCCACTAGGTACAGTAAATCAATTGTAAATGGTAAATTGACAAAACTGATGTTAATTCTACTTCTGCAATGCAACCCTGGTGTGGAAAAGAGCAGTGTGGTCTGAGCTCAGAGGCAGATGAGTGCTCAGCAAGATCTCAAAAGGTGTTTACATCCTATTCTTGGATCTTTGTGAAAGACAGGCATGAAAGGATGAATCATCTTTTACATTGGGCTAAATCACATGGACTTGGTGGATTACACCTGGGTGTGGTCCCTAGTCTTGCTCATGATCCAAGAACAGAGACAAAATTCTTCTGTTGAAATTATTCCAGAAGACAGTTTGATTCTCACAGAAATAAAATATAAGATGTAAAAACCAAATGAATATTTTATTATTGCCATCTCTAGACATCATTGGATAAAGAACATTGCATCAACTCAAAGTAAAGCTTGTGCTGTGACTAAAATTGCTCCCACACAGATATAATTTGCATGAGCAAGAGATGAAAACATAAATGAAGAGTTATGGGGGTTATTTTGACAATATCTACATTTATACACTTTTGCCATGCTAGATCTTCCTCAGACACTTGCATGTACAGCTGTAAGTAGACATGTGTGGGTGTGCTCCTGACTACAGATGGAATAACTTAAAAACGTCCAAGGTAATTTTACTTTAAAAAACAGTAAAAAAATAAAATCACTTGCATTCCTGATTCCAGCCTGAAGCACTTTTTTACAGCTGAAAATAGGGGCTTATAATAAAAATGCTGACACAACCTTAACTATAGAGGTGCTAGCAGGCAATGCTATAATAAATAATGTGGGAAATATTTTACACTTCAAGGCAATTACATGTTCAGCCATCTTTAGGATTTCTGGGCCATGAAGGGTAGGGATTAGGTGTACTTGACAAGTGTAAAAGACCCATGACTCATGACTGCTAGAAGGCACAAATGAATTACAAAAGCTGAGAGAAAGCTTTGTAATCACTAAGCATAGGTAAAATATTTTTTATTTAGGGGTAGATAAGAATCAGGTAGATGTAAAGATACACACTCCAGATTTTGTGGTTTTTTCAAGATGTGGTAAAAGTTGAGTTAAATCTGTTGTCCTAACACACCTTTATGTATTTTTTGACTTGCATTTGTGCATTTATGCTACAAAAATATGACTTTGAAATGGAAGTTCAGACTTGTAGGAGAGCAGGACCAAATAGGGCCAGTAAGGGCATTGAGTAGACTCTGTTTCAGAAAGAGCTGGAGAAGATTTTAGCAGAATTTAGATTCACAAAACCTTTAACATCCTAGTCAACCTTCACTCACCAGAAATACTCTCAACAGCCTCTTTGTTCACAAAGTACAAGATTAATGTTCCAGGTTACAAAAATATATGAAGTGGCAAACACAGAAGAATAAAATCATTAGGGTTGGAAAAGATCTCCAAGATCATCAAGACCAAACTTCTGCATTGGTTGAGTGCTGCATCCACTCCAGTCCTTTACTTTGAAGAAATTATGAGTTTCAATAGACATACAGACTGAAAATATTGGAACTGCCAATTAAGGGCACCTTAAAAGGGAATATCCAAATCAGAGAGAGACAGAATAAATTTTTGGTCATTGGGGATAGGTAACACACCATGACTTTTGAGAAATTCTTTTGACTTTAGATGTTATTTTCCAGTGAGACAAAAATTGTGGAGGAATTTTCCAGTTTCTCTCTGCTTGCTGGGAAGGAAGGTGGAGGCCACACTTCAGAGCTGTGCATGCCAAGGCTCAGTGGGTGACCCACTCACCTGGTCCCTTGGTTCATTGGCCAACAGCAGTTGTGTGATCAAATCATTTTTATGGCATCTCTCAAACAGGCTCGGGCTCTGCAGTCTAAATCCAGAGCAAACATTTCTGTGTGGTCACAAGGGAAACCAGGCTGTCCTGATCTGTCACTGACAGCACCTCTACAACCTTCCCCAGAAGCCTTTAAATGCTGAATATTATGTCTTCCAAGAATCTTGAAGAGTAGTGTGTTTTTCAGAGCTGTTTGTCTGACACCTGCCTTTTAGAAACAGAATCAAGAATTTCTCATCCTGAGCAAAACCCAAAACAAAGCACCACCCTCCTGCTCATTTTGCCTCAAACTGGTAACAAGTCTTTCAAACTTGGCTAAATCTTGGGCCAAGCATGTCATGTTTGAGTTAATGATCTCTGTGTCTTATATACACCGCATCAAGTCTGGCAGAATATTAATTTTTAATATTTTTCCCCTTCTACTTCTCTGTTTCCACTCTCTTATTTCCAATTTTCATCAGTAGTAGCTATAAGATATGCAGTAGATCATGAGGACCAAACATCAAGCAAGCAAGAGATTTCCTAAAAAATTTAAGTTTGGCTGTCTTTTCCACAATAAAAAAAAAAAACCAAAAAAAAACCAAAAATCAAAACCAATAAATTTACAGCCTGTATTTTAGAGAACTTCCACAATGAAGGAGGACCAGAGGCTGGACTAAAAATTCTGGTCTGTGAAGGTCAGGGACTGTGTAAGTGAATATAAAGTGTTTAGAATTTTACTCAAGTGTTCAATTCTCTCTAATTTTGCTATTTAGGAAATCCTACCACCATTCAATATTTTTGCCTTACTCCTTCAAGTTCCAAGTGATTTAACACTCCTTCACCCTCACAATAGAACAACTACAGTGCAAAATGATGAATATTCAACTTTCAGATCAGAACTTGGTATGAATACCAAGATAGATATATGCTTTTCAATATATATCAAGGTTGGGTAGCAGCATGATAGTTTAAGACACTTAAAATAACGTGACACCAATTTATTATCATTAGAAATAAAGCCTTCAGAAAAGACCCTAAGCATTATGTTAGCATTGATATGTCAATCCTGTATTTGAAGGATGGCAAGTCTGAATCCCAGCACAGCCTTAATTAACAGAAAATAATTAGCATCATTTTCCCAGCTGTGAATTTGAGAATTTTTTTCCAACAGAATCCATTGATTGATAATTAAGGAGGAGTTAGTTGTAATAAAACTCCCAGTATTGCAATTTCTAATTGGCCTTTAAGGACATTTTACAGTTACAGTTACTTTGTTCCAGGCATTTTCTGCCTTTTTTTTTTTTCAACCAGCTTTAATAAGGAATCCTTTCTCAGCGAGGTAAAAAAGATGCAGATGAATAGAAAAAAACCTCTGTACTGTTATATTTATGAATTTAAAACCTCACATATAATACAGTCCACTTGATTTGTTTGGGTAATAATTGATGCTAAGTGAATGTAAAAAGCTTTGAAGTTTACTTTGAATAACCTAAGATTTATCCAAGCACTTGAGTCTTTGATTAAACTGCATTATCCCAGAGATTTATGTAAATGCTTAACTTCATGAAGAGTAAATGCTCCTGTTGGCTTCAGTGGATGGAGCATCATATGTAGTTAAGCAGATATATGTATATCCTTCAAGGAATGCTGCCCTAGGCTGGAAATCTTATAGGAATGGATTCAGCTCAGGACATGTCTGCTTGTTTCATATTTCCAGCCAGTCCACAAACACTGCTCGTACAGTGTCCCCCAAGGCACTCAGATTTTAATCCTACAAGTAGACTTGATTTAAAAGCATCCATTTAATGATTTTTGTAATATCTGTACATTGACATAATTTTGAATTCTTTTCCTGAGCCATCTGAAAATTTTAAAAGTTGGGTGAAAACAAGCTGAAGCCTTTCAGTGTTTTCTCCGTTTCTTTCCTCTCCCTCATTTCTGTTTATTCTCCTACTTGCAAAGAAATCTTGAACAACTGACTAAAGGGGAAAAAAAAACCAGAAACAGAAAAAGAAAAAGAGGAAAAAAAGAGATCATCTTGTATATATGTAAATACAATAATAGGAAAAAATATTTTGCTTAAATTTCTTTATATACAAGGATGAAACTTTTAGAAGCAATCTTTGTAAAGAAGAAGTGTCAGACTTTTACATAGCAGTAAATCAAGGTCATCTTAACATGCAAACACAATATTTCCTTAAAAGAAACCTTCACATGTGAAACCAAAATGGAGATCCAAACTGGTCCCTAATAATGTGAAAGTAGATCTGAATAATCAGAGTTGGACCTGCATTGATATAATCTGCACAATGACTTAAGCTTGCTTAATTCAGATACATAATTAATCCTTCATTAATTGGTGTTATTATTCGCAGAATGATAAGCCATATGATAAGGACTTTTGGTGATGTTTCCCTGGTTATTCCTGTCTCTTTCTTGCCCTGTAATTTTTTTTTATATGCCTATGCCAGTGAAAAAACATTTCTGTGTGATCAGAGTGTCCTGACTATCTTTAGAACCCAGATCAGCCCAGTTTCTCCACCTTGGGAACACAATCAGGCTGCCTTCCTGTCTCTCTGAGGAGGATGTCAGATCACTTTGCTGTGACTGTTTTACATCTTGGCTGGACCAATGCAGCTTTCTCTCTTTGGAGATCATCCAGAGAAGATTTACAGCGCTTACAAATTTATTCCAAATGCGTCTGCTGCATTTTCTTAACATGGGCTGGAATGTCCTCCTTCATTTCAATCACAGACATCACTGGGATGATTTTCAGTCCAAAGGAACCAGCAGAGCAGAGCATTGTTACTGCTCCTGTTCAAGAGCACTTGGTTCTTCCACTCTCACAATACACAAGCATCACTTCAGCCACCAGAACCACAAGAATTACTGAAAATCCATGGGAGTCCTCAGTTGGTGTTTGAACTGCTGGACTGGTTGACATCAGATTAAAGAGGCAAGAAGATTTGGATGGGAAGGGACCTTAAAGACCATCTCCACCCCCTCTGCCATAGACACATTCAACCAGATCAGATGGCTCCAAGCCCCATCCAGCCTGGCCTTGGACACTTCCAGGGATCCAGGGGCAGCCACAGCTTCTCTGGACACCCTGTCCAGGGCCTCACCACCTATTCAGGGAAGATTTTTTTCCCAGTATCCAATCCAAACCTGTTGTATGCCAGTTTGAAAACATTCCTCTTGTCAATCCATCCCCTTGTCAAAAATCCCTCTCATATAATTCAAAGTGACACCATATAGAGATGGAAGAGCCCCAGCCTAGCTTTGCAGATTATCTACACACAAAAAATAGGAACAATTATTTCCACCACCTCTACTATTCCCTAAAACTAGAAGGATTCATACCTGTTTGGTTTTGCTTCCTATTGACAGGAATATTCTGGCATGCCTGTCTTTGCCAAAGAGGGGTCTGTAAACATCACACAGGGATTTCTTGTGGGTATTTCAGAGAAGTTATCCCAGTTGACCTCAGCCTCCTAAGAGAGGGCTGTCAGGTCTGAGTTAGTCAAAGAGAGGACTGAGCATGCTGGAGAGTTATTTGTTGTTCTTATTTTAAAGCTATTTTAAGACCAAATCGATACTGACTGCCTTAACAACTTGAATGGCATGTTTTGAAACATTATCCTAATTTTCTGACATTATTTTCCTCACCATATTTGAAAACAATTTGAAAATTATTTCAATCCTGACTCAGTTCTCTAATAGAATGTTAAATCCACTGAAGAAAGCAATTCTCACTGTTTCCTAAACACTTTTATCCTTTCAGAAACCTTAGCCAAAACACCATTAGCCTTCCATCAAATCCTTCTTCAACTAAAAGGCCATATTAAATCCTGAGGTGTGGGAAGGTTAGACCTGCTTGCCAACAGCACTAAGAATCACTTTCATCAGCCTGTCAATGATTCCTTTCTAGTGGAGAAAGACTTTCTTCTTAAAATATGTAATTTCAGAGAAATCAAGGTAGGAAGAATTTTCAGCACCTTGCTTAGATCATTCTCTTGCCCCCAAACAGGATCAGCTACAGTTAAGTGATTCCTGTTAGATGCTTATCTGACTTGTTCTTAAAAACTTGTTAAGCTTCAACAGCCCCTCAGGACAATCTGTTTCAGGTCTGCAGTCAGCATTTTTAATCTGAGACCTCTCATGATCCTCCCTGGCTTGGCTTTAAGTCTCTTAATTTTCCACTGCTCAGAAAATATTACAGAATCATGGAATGGTTTGGGTTGGAAGGGACCTTAAAGATCTGGTTCCAACCACCTGCTATATAAACAACAGTTCATTCCTCTCCTTTGCAGCAATCCTTTTACCTCTTCAAAGACAGTTGCCATGTCTCTGCATAAATTTTTAGTCCATTTTAGACTAAATAAATCCAATGAAAGACTTCTCCTTAAAGAACAGCACTGTTTGGACTGGAAATATTGATAAAGATTGAACAAGCAGCAGCATGTTCAAGGTGCTGCATACCAAACCAGCAGAGACATTTAGGATCCAAAACACACACTGGCTGGGATGAGCTTATTGATTTAGAGCAGCAGCAACAGCTTTCACAGGGAGCAGCTCAGAAAAAAGGAGTCAAAACTTGGATGCTTTGGATTAAGTGTTTGGAAAATGTCTATATTAATATATTCTATTTCACATTTTATAAATTTCAATAGGTTTTACATTGAGGTGAACAAGGGGAGGAGATCATAAAAATATGCATCAGAAAAACTGGTATATTACCATGAGGTATAATGAAATGCTGAAGCTTCAATCTAAAAGACACTTCACAAAACATGGATCAAGATTTTCAAGTACAGGTGCTAAAAATCCAGCTCTGATATTAACATTTAGACAATAAATATTATTAATATAAAGGAGGTCTGACTTCTGAAAGAGGCAATATATCTGTCAGTTCCATTTAAATTGGGTGAGCATAATTTCTAAAACTGTCCATAGGTTGGGGAAGACAAATATGGATGGAAATGCTAAATTCTGCTTTTAAGAATTTCACCTTAGAGCAGTAGAAAATGTGCTGCCTGGATGGAGGTATGAGATCTGTGCTGCCAGCACTCTTCCAAGGGATTTAAACACCATGTTTTAATAAGCATCAAGCATTTGTTTTCTTACCTAAACTGTGCTGGAAAAATGGTGTGTAAGTAAGTATATCAAGGAATTTCTTCTTTATATTCCCATATAATATATTCCCCATTTTGCAATGGAAATGTCAGAGTCTCACAGGTATGTGCAGTGTCCCATTCCTCCACCACGTTCTTCAATTTCCATGCCATTGGTGCTGAACCAAGGACAAGATATCAATGTGAGCTCAGAGCCATTTCCTTCACCATGCACTGATGTAGCACATTCTTACAGAAGCTGGCACTGGGAATCCCCAGGAATTTGAAAATAAGGAATTTAACCTCTGTGGGATGAGGGAGCAATGAATCTGTCCTGAGATCACAGCTCTGCAGGGACCCAGAACAAGTTCAAACCACGATTGTTCAGCATGAGCCAAAGGACAGCACAGACAAGGGAAAGAGAAAGGTTCACAAGAGTTACAGGGTTTTGCCAGTGATGACTTTCTCACAGAATTAGTTGGAAACTCAAAGATTGATTAAAATGGTGCATTTTCTTACTCTGTGATTTTTGGTTTGAGTAGGAAAATTTACTAATTAAACCACTAAACTGAGGGATGGATTATAAACCTTTTATCACTTTTCCTTCCGTGCCTGGATAATTTAAAATATTTGGGACAATCCTGATTGTCAAGAGCAAATTTTCTGTTGGTCTCACTTTCTGATTTTTTAAAATAGATTTTTTTTCCTTACAGAAAATGCTTGCTGTGTACTGTCCAGCTGTACAGGAGATCAGGATTTAAAATCCTACTTGGCCACAGGATCCTTTTGTAAGCCAGGATACTTTTGTCTTCCAGATAATTTCTTCCCCTTTTAAAGGTTAACCATGAAGATAACCACCAAGAAATCTTTTAAACTTTGAAAAAAATGTATTCATCACACAAACCCACATAAATAATATATAAACATAAATAAAAAATATCTTAAATATAGTAAACCTAACACGCTGGACCCATGGACACTGACTGAACATAATAATTAAATCTGAAGCTATTGCCAAAATAAATGTGTTCAGATATGATTTTGGAGGAGTTTAGAAGATTTTTATTAATGGTCCCTTCACTGCTTACCCTTTTGGTTTCCAACAGCAATTTCTTTTAATCACTGGACTTAATATACTCCAAGGTGCTGAATTCCATGTAAACAGGCAGCAAAACATTTACATGTTGGCTTCCTTCAGTGCCTCATATTCAATTCAAGGAGTGAACAATGAAGCAGCACTGCTGTGCAAGATCCAAATTGTGCTGCTGGCAAGAAGATTCTCAAATAACTGTGAATCTCCTGGGAGAAGGAATATTATACTATGGAATAGAGAGTATTTGCCATAAAGCAAGCTGGTCTGTAGGCTTTTGTGTTTTTTTTTTTTTTTCTCTCTTCTTTCATTGTGTTTATTTATTTGTTTGTACTGTCACGGATGTCATGTAAAGCCAAGAAATGCAATAAGGTTAAATCTATCTCAGGGAATTATTTTGATCTGCCAATTAAATGAACCACTTCACCTTGCCTATGATATGCCATCAAACATTGGTATGAACATTTGGTGCAATCAATCTATTACATACCAATTTTATGGCTGTATAATGAGGTTTAATTGCTGCTTTATTAGTCTGGGTAATATTAAGTGCTGGTAATTGCTTTGCATTCAACTTGACTCTCTCATTTCAATTACACATCCAATATTTAACCATGAATGTAGACCACCTTTTTATCTAATGATTTTTTGCTTTCCTCCTCGTGGTACAAGAAAAGCCCTTTTGGGGTGATTTTCCTCCTTTGTACAAGTTTTCTGGCCCTGAGGAACAGAGGCTGGAAAAGCTAAATGTTGTTCTTGGTAAAAGCACAGCCCTTTGGCATTTGAAAAGTGAACTTCAAACTGCCTTTTGACAGAAATATAATACGGTTTTTGTGCACTAATGAGGGAATTGCTAAGGTGTGTAAACACATTTGCAGTCCCACTGAAATCCAAGGGCTGCTCACACACCTGAAGTTATGCATGTCCTTGGGGGAGAGCTAGAGCTAATGCTGCCCTGGGGCACACATGGAAAACAAGTCCAGCAGGATGCATTTTGACTGACAAGCCACAGACCCAGGTTCCTCCAGCCGGGATGTTGCTGCCCTGTCACAGGCACAGGCTCAGACCTGGATCTTTGGAAAGCAAGGACTGAGCTTCAATCAATTCCTTGGAACAAGAGGCGAGGAAAGCTTTTGCTGACCCAGCCATGTTCTGTGGCTTCCTCACATTCACAAGGACCTCATTGAGGTGGTGAATTGCTGGATTGTTCAAGTCGGCAGCAGTTTTGTTATTTCACTTGGCTTCTCCTGATTTCCTTTTTTTGTTTGAAATAGGCTCCATCTGATTTTGCAGGGATGAGCTCAGCTCGCTGAATAGACATGCCAGTTGCCATTAATATCATCTGATCCTCCAGTGACAGCTGGCTGATACCACCCTGCAAGCACCTCATGAGCTAAAAATCAGCCTGTATTTTGGGAAAAGAGGCCTAGTGCTGTACAGGGCTGCAAAATTATACATAGTTCTGGAGTGAGTCACAGGTCTGGTATGTAAGTCTTTGGACCTGAAAATGCAGCAAGTGAATCCGTAATAATGGATAAATTAAATAGTTAATATAGGTAGAAATCTTGTGAGAGCCCAATATTGGATACTCATAGTGGTACAAACCAATTGCTGAGAAAAATCTAAGAATAACAGTGGTTTGTGTTGGAAAGGACCTTTGAGATTGTCAGTGGTCACCTGGTGTTTTCATCTCCAGCCCAGACACTGTTTCTGTTTCTTATCCAAGAACTGATCTAAGATAAAACATTTCAGAGAGCAGGTGTATAAAATGTGGTAGTTGAAACAACTTCAGGCTCAGGTAGGCCCAGAGCTTTAGTCTTTCAGCAACAAGAGTTTACAAAGTGCTATTGCCACAACTGAATTAAGGAAAAAGCACAGACACTTAGTCCTGCATTTCCTTCCTTCCACTCTCCCTCCCATCCATGAACAGAAATTGTAATCACTGCACCTTGCATTTCACATTTTGGTCCCTGACACACAGCAGCACCTAAGAAGACAAGTGGGACCACCTGCACCTTTTTGGGCTCTGCTACTTGCATTGAAAAACTTCACCATAGTAATGGAGAACTTGAATATACACTTGACCTGGAAGTAAAAGAATGGTATTTCAATGGGGCTGGAATAAATAAATATCTCTCCTGGGTGTTTCTTAGTGTTTCTGGAGTCTGGAGCAGCAATAAGGCACGAGGAGCTGCTATGCTGAGTGAGAAAGGGCCATTTTCACACATCAGATCTGAACAGTGATCCACTGCCACGTTGAATCCTCACCTGTGGTGATTCCTGCTCTTCCACACTGAGGTCAGGACTGAGCTCCCCCCCTCCCCATGGCAAATTTGCCAGGGCATTTCCATGTGATGGACAAACCCATTGCCAGCCTGTTGCTATTCAGCCAGCCCAGCTCTGTTTGTGACAGGCAGGAGAGGAGCAGTAGGAATCCCTTGGGAGCAGGTAGGAACCAGCATCCACCTTGCACTTTGTACCTTGGACCTCAATTATTTTCATCAGGGTTAAGCTCTGCTCACACATCCTCCCCAAATTAACCAGAATGGTTTTTCTCTTTCCCAAATACAGATGATTATATCTGCAGAAAACCCTGGACTTCAGTAAACAAACCCTTGATTGAGAAGAATCCATCAGCTCCCTTGGAAAGATCCTTCCCATTACAATCCTCTGCAATGAGCAACAAAAAGTTTAAAGACTTGGAAAAACATTGTGTCAGGGGCAGCCTTAAAGATCATGCTAGAAACTATGTCAAAACCTGAATTTGTCAGAGACTAAGGAAAATCTGTGAAATCTAAAACTGTTCCATTTGACTTTGATATTGATTTTATGATTCCATGATTCTGTTGTCTCTAAAGGTCCATTCAAAGCCAAAACATTTAATGTTTCCATGATTTAGTAGAGCTAAATGTCCTGGTAAACTTAGATTCAGACATGAAGAACCTGTGCTGTCAGTGTATAAATTTTTATTTCTAGAGCTTAGTCAATGACTAAATTTTAGAATTGCCAGAGTCAGGGCACAGAACTTAGCTTTGGAGCTCATTCTTCCAAATTTCTCCATTAATAACCAAGCCTTTAGCCCAGACAAAGTAGTTCCCAGCCATGTTCTGAGAGGTAGCAAGAACCAGGGACCATTCCCATGTAGGGACTTGAATGCAAACAGCTTATTTTGGGAACTAGGAGAAATATGGAAGTGATAAACCAAGTCAGGCTGATTCAGTGCCAGACAACATGCCCCTGTAGTGATGCTTCTAGCAACAAAGACAAGGTTGTGGGATAGAGGATTTATTAATTTTTTTTGAAATCCAGAAAGGAAAAGCTTCCCAAGGCCAGATATCAGGTGGTATAAATCAGTATCAGAGATCTGCTGGTTTGCACAAACTGAGCAGTTATCCAGCACCCTTTAAAAATAAAAAAAAAAGAAAAAAAAAATCCAGCAAAACCAAACTGGACAAACATGGAGCTGCTTATTATTTTCTTCAAGAGTCATTTCACCCCTCCTTTTCTTCCTTCTCTTCATGTCTGAAAGTCTTTACTGCTGCACAGTGAAAGCAAATAAACAAGGAAGGTTAAAATCTAAAAGCACTCATCCAAGTTAATTAAGTTCAGCCAGCCTCGACTACATCATCTGGTAAGGTCTGGCAAGAGTGTGTGTGTGTGTGTGTGTCTGTTCCTCTCTTCAGGAAGAATCCTCCAAAAGTGCACACTTTAAAATACATTATTTCCATGCCTGGCTGTGAGGGGTTTTGATTATTTTTTTCTTTTTCTTTTTTTTCTTTTTCCCTTGTCTGTTTCTGTTCTTACAGCTGCTTTCATATTTTTCTCCAACTACCCATTATTACATTTTTCTCCTTTTATTTATGATGCCTGATTCCCAGTGTACATTATTGCTGCTCTGTTGGTACTTTATTAAATATGATACAGATACTGGAGTGAGAGTGAGGTTTTATGTCCCACACATGGTGTGTCGTAATTGTGGCATTTTTACTTTCCATTAAGAAGTATCTCCAGGAGGGGAGGATGGGGGACTCGCTTCATTACTTCTATAAACCAAAGAAGAAACCCCAGACAAGCTTGATGAGTTGTTAAATAGTCTTTAAAGAAGTCTTTAAATCAGGATTAGATGTCTTTCCTAAAGAGACTCCCTAGTTCAGTCACAAGTTAGAGGCCTGATGGAGGGATCACTGCTTAAATCCTCTCTTGCAGGAGAGGAAAACCCAAAATATATTGAAATAATGGTTCTTCTGGCCTTCAAATTTATGAGTGTAATAAGAAAACATTGGTTTTAGCAAGCCAGGCAAAGACAGTGTAAGGCTGTTAACACATTCATGATGAAAATATAAATGTATTTATTTGAATCTTGGTCTGAAGGAAGGGACAGTGAACTCAGGGCCAAGTGAGCACTGGCTGAGCATTAAAATGTGGTCCTATAGTCCCTTTCTTCTTGGAATTTATCTCAGAGAATTCTAAGAATCTTTTTTTTTTCTATGCCACCTTTGAATATTTTGAAATTCCAATTTATTTTATGTGCTCATTTCGCTGTCAGTGAAGGATTGCTCCTACTCCACCTCTAAATTTCATTATGGACATTTCTGTGCAGGGTTGCTCTGTTCAGCCTCTCACAGTCTGAACACTGAGCAGGGCTCAGAGAATTTCAGTTGCATCAGTGCTGGCATTGCCAGAGAACAGGGAATGATAATAAACTGGGGTGAATTTTGTGCATTCATTTTCCCATGATGAGCTCTAGCCCTGATCCAAGGCAGATGGGCCAGCAGAGCAGATTGCTTCAGGCCATGGAATGGCCAGAGCCACAATTGTCTCACTGCCAGAGCCCTGGCCAGGCAAAACCTCTGCTGGGAACCAGGTCCTCACTGCATTTTGGCCACTGGCCCTGCTTGCCTGTCCTCAGGACCTGTTTGCATCTCAGGACTTTTCCCAGGGTCTCTCCCAAATCTGTATTTCCCTCCAGCTTTGGCCAGATCTCAGTTCTTGTCTTTTCTGCCTAAAATTTTGAGAAGGCTTCACTACTGATGGCATTCAATGTCTAGATCTTCTTGCCATGGCGGAAGAAATTTCTCCCACAAATCCAATCCACAACTCCAGAGATGTATTAAAATATTAATATGAAACTTGTCATGCACACATAAAACCCAAATAAAAATACTAACTAAGCACTCAGAAGAACCTCCCTGACACCAGTGACTTGAAATGAACCTGCAATTAGAAATGAAGTGGTACTAGTTGAACAATTTGTTTAACTTCTCTGTTTTTCTTCCACATTTATAAATCTTTCATGATAGAATTGTTGTCTGTGTGAGCCAAAGAAGGCAGGAAAGAGCAAGTAATGACAATCCTATATTTATGTGCTGCCCCTTTTGTTCACACTTCACTTTGTGTCACCTCTTCATTTAGAGAAGAACTAGTGCCCATGTAAGGAATATAATATTGGGGGGAAAATAGCAAGGACACATTAAAAAATAATGGATCTCTGAGATTAAAATATGGATCTCTGAGATCAGTTTAGTCTGTTGTGGAGTATCCACAAAATAGTGAAAGTGGAATGATGGGAGTCTGTGTTTGCTGTAGACTGGATTTGCTTGAAACAACTGAGCATATTGAAGTTCTTAGTCATTATTGTTGAACAGAGTGACTTCATACCTTCATTTCATGATGGATCAACAAGAATGGGTTTTCTAATTGCTTGTAAGAAATTGTAATTTAGATTGGTTATAGGTGCCCTCAAATTGTACCCAACTGATTCAAAGGAAAGAATGAAGGAGACATAACCTTGGTATTCCCAAAAAAACTTTAGAGTCATAGAGAGATGTTCACATTGCACTGAGAAGGGTGAGAAACTACAAACCAATATGCAATTACTAAATCAAATTGATTTCAGCCCCCAAATACCTTTGATAATCTCCACTGGCTCCTAATTCTAGGGACTAGAATGCAATTTCAAAAATATTTTCAACCATATTTAGTCTATCAAATTTGGCCATTTTTTGAAATAATTTCAGTCATCTTTTTGTAATATTTTACAACTGACAGGAGAATCTATCTTCTTTACTTTCTTTTTATCTCCTTCAGTCTCCCCTCTCCCCACACATTCATTCACAAGATTCAACATGGGATTCAACATTTAAACACTTGAAGCATCAGAGAAGATCTATTTCTAAAAGTTGTGCCCTAACAAAAGACCTCTGGTAACCAGCAGAGGATATTTGGAGCAGAGAAGTCCAACACCACCACAATTCCAGTGAAAAAAGCATCTCCACTATTTGACAGCTCTTACCTCCTTGCATCTTGGGTGCTTTTGAGGGAGAAGCTTCTGTGTTTGATTCATTCCCAAGGTGTGGGTCTCAAAAATCACTCTTTTTACCAAAGAGGTAAACAGGTCAAATAAGATAAAATCTTAAAATAATTGGATTTAGAATATCCTGCACAGGACAACCTGGAGCATCCCACCATGTGCCTTAAATGGTCTAGAAATGCTTCTGGAAACCTGTCAGGCTTTGTGCTGTGACATTTCCTGGGAAGCCTGTTCCAGTGCCCACCCACCCTCTGGGTGAAGAATCTTTTTCCCAATATTCAACCTGAACATCCCCTGACACAACTTCAGGCCCCTCCCCTGGGTCACTGGGAACCAGAGACGAGATCAGTTCCTGTCCCTCCTCTGCCCCTTGTGAGGAAGCTGCAGATCATGAAAAACAATGAACTTTTACAATTCTGAAGCTTTAAGTTTTTAGTTTATGCAAAAATCCACCGAGCAACCCAAAGCAGACAGCAATGAGAGCTCCAGATCCCACTGAAATGATGGAGAGTGAATCCCAACAAACTGTACAAACCACTTAGGGTGGAGGTAATATTCTCTGTGCTGTTTTCAGCCCCTTTCCCAGTTATCAGCAGCAGAACTGACACTGTCTGCTGAATAACACATTTGTTTATCCAGTAGATTGAGAATGTTTGTGCACGCAGCAAACTCCTTGGGGGTATGAACAATGTGTTTCTGAAGAGTTCCATTAGAATAATCAAGACTTGTAGAGTGATAAACAGAGGCACAGACACAAAGTGCTGCCCAGGCTCTGGAGTTTGTGTCAGGTCCCCAGGAGGATCTGCTCAAACAGTTTTTCCTGTGGTGCAGACACGGGTTGCTACACGAGTTACAGAGGGAGCGAGGGCGAGACGTGGTCATGGTGCATTTTGGATGAGCCCTCATCAGCAGCATGCTGGCATGCTGCAGGAATCTCCTTTTCATTTCAAAAGGCCCAGACCCTTTCATTTATGCAAACCCTGTGAAATCTATCAAAGTGGAAAGGTGTCCGTTTTGTTTATCACAGAGACCAGAGCAAAGCCAAATTCTTATTTTTTATATTTTGTATTTTCCTCACATTCTGCATAAATGATACTCCCCCTTCTCATCTAAATTATATCAGATAGTCAGAGAATATCCTAAGCTGGAAGGGGCCCACAAGGATCATCAAAGCCCAGCTCCTGGTCCTGCACAGCACATTCCAACAATCCTACATGTGCCTAGAACTTTGTCCAAACATTTCTTAATCTCTGGCAGGCTTGAGGCTGTGACCACTCCCCTGGGGAGCCTGTTCAGTGCCCAAGTCCTCTCTGGGTGAAGAAAATATTCCTAATACCGACCCTAAACCTCTCCTGACACACTTTCATGGTGCCTACAGCATGCTGAACATATAATGTGGACCAGCATTTGGCCTGGAAATTTCAGCATCCCAAGTGCTGTTTCTGCAGTTCTGTGACAGCTTTAATTTTGTGACACTCCTTTTGAGAACAAAGGGTGCCAAATAGCAAGGGGGATGTGCACATCTAGTGCTCAAGGCCAGGCTGGACAGGGCTTGGATCAACCTGGGATAGTTGGAGGTGTCTCTGCTGGTGGCAGAGTTTGGAACAAAATGAGCTTTAAAGGTCCTTCCAACTCAAACTTTCAGTGATCCTCTGACTCTATGAAATAAGGTATACCTCCAGGGATGGCTAAATGTGATTTAATCTTGTTTCCCTGTCTCATAATAAGTAGAAAATGTAGAGAAACACAAATGAAAAGAAGGACTATTTTAAATAAAGTGCAGAGAATCTGAAGTTGACACATGAGTAAAAAAAAAAGTTACAATGGGACAAGGAAAATTATATTGATGTGGAGTTAGCAAAGTTCTGGTAGGAGAACAGAGATATTACAGAATCTGTGCTTTGGTGACAGCCACAAAGATAAAGAGGTCACCAATTTGTGTCCTATTCCTTCAACAACAAAAAGCAAATATTGCCTCCTACTTCAAGAGTTATATCAAATCAAATTAATTATTCCTATACTGTCATAAAGTAGTTGTTATGAGAACAATGAGCTGAAGAAGTTCATTATGACAGTTTAATTTCAATTTTTGTTTTTTTTTCAAATAGTGGGATCCCAAGTATGCAGCATAACCAAAATTTTCCTTTTACATATACGTTTCTTTGGTGCCAATCACTTGGTGAGCTGATTTGTGCAGCCATAATGAGTTGGTCAAGAAGAAGAAAGGAAGATAAGGAGACATAAAATTAGTAAAAACATGCCTAAGGCTTTTGACTTCTTGACTTCAGTCTCCTTCTCAGAGCACTGTGATGAGTGACAGAAGTCCTCTGAAGCCTGTTAATTTTGTTTTATTCCTTCTGTCCTGTTTTTCCACTTCACTTAGTGCAGGTTCTTGCTCTGAAGGTTAAAGATCTCTCTTTAACTATATTTCATCTGTTCATCTGTAGAAATGCCATGTTCTCAAAATTCATGTGCAGCTACAGGAGATTTCTCAGTCTCCTGCTCCTACTATCTCACTCTTTTTCTTTGCCCCTCTCCCATCCTTCCCATTGTCCATCCAGAAAACAACCCAAAGGCAGCTGTCAAAGAAATTTTGTCAGGAAAGAATTCAGGTGAATGGGATACTTGTTCTGCTGTCTTCACAAATATATCCCTAAAAAAATATAATGAAAACTTAATCAAATTCAAGGTCCTTTCTGTAACACCTTCCAAGTGTTGACATCTGGATAAAAGACACAAAATCTGGAGTAATCATTCATTTTGCTTCAGGTTTTTTTTTGTTTGTTTGTTTTGGTTTGGTTTGGTTTGATTTTTCTTTGTTTGTTTTTTACTGGTTTTGTGGCTGTTGTTTTTACTGTTAGTGTTGTTGTTTTTACCTCCAAACCTACATTGCCCAAATTGCATTTGATTTCTCTTCCACTTTTTTAATACTCAACATACTTTAGACCAGTTCTCCTTCCTTGATATCATTTAGAATTATAGAATGGCTTGAGTTGGAAAGAACCTTAAAGATAATTTAATCTTTATACTCCTTAGATCTGTATCATATAACCCCTGTGATTCAAACTATTGCCACAAACTCACTCTCTGAACCTTCCCATTTCACATTTCAGGAAAGTGCCACTGCATTCTCTGTGGCTGAGATATTGTATGTTGTCTCTCCCAGCCTTGTATAGTGTGTGTCTGCAAGAGCAGAGGCAAACAAACAAAAACAATCTTGCACATTTGAGATGTTGTCCCACTGATCTCCATCTTCACCTGCTTTTACTTGAGCATGTGTCAGCTTTGAGCTGGATGTGGAAGCTGAGCAGAAAGGAACTAACTCCTGTCTCAACTTCAACTACAGCTGGATGCCAATAAAACTCTTTAGGATGCTCTGGCTGTCATTAAACTGAACTAAACAGGTCCAGGGTACATTTCTGATCCTCAGCTGTAGAATCTGCTAAACTGCTAACACATTCCCTGCTGTGATTTTGACTTCTGCTAATTCAGACAAATGAAATTGCTTCCTGCTCTTCAAATCTGCAGGCACATGAAACCAACAGTAACCACCTAATTTGACTTTCCCAAACATGCAGCCTGTGGGATTTCACCCAGAGCAATGCATCTTGTCAGAAGATGTTTCATTTGAATCTTTGTACTGCCTGAATGACACTGTTCAAAATAATGGATAAAATAAGAGTTAATGTGAAGGCATGAGTAGTATGGGATTTTTTCCCTATTCTGTATATCAGCAAGTTTTGTTCTGGGCAAAATGTGTCTTGGATTCCATTTCTCATTGAAAGATACAAAATTCATCTGGTCTAAAGTACTCATATCCTTCCCATATTCCTGCTATTTATGTACAGAGTAGGAAACACATGTGAGCAAACTCCTGTAAGAAATAAACAACAAAACAGAGAAGGAGTTTCAGTGTGGAGAATGGGGAAAAGAGGGAAAGTTTGACTCCCTCATGTTCACTTTGGTCAGTGGTAAAACAGCTGCCCATTTCAATTAGACAGCTGCACCAGCTCCTGTCCACAAAAGCTGTAGAGCCAGACAAGTTTGTGCTGACCTAAATTCCCCCTGTGCTGTCACCAGCTCCTGCATTATTGACACAAGATGATTCTTTATGCTTTCCCTAACTTCTGCCTTCCCATCCCTCCATTGCTGGTGGTATGTCATGTGCTGCACAGATGTTTCTCCCAGGCCATTGCAAGGTTATTTTTCAAGTGACTTCTTCCAGCAGATGTTCCCCAGTCCCCAGGTGTGTGTGTTGTCCCCTCCACTGAGCTGAAACTCAGTGGAGCCCTGGTGCTTCTGCCCCTTTGTGGTGCAGGGTCCATGGAAAGGCACAGCACTGACAGCTCTGCTCCTGCCAGGCTGCTTGGTGACAATTGCCCTCCCTGCTGCCCTCCTGGCTGGTTACAAACCCACTGCCTGGGCTGCACAAAGCAGCTTTCTGGAATGAACTTGTATAATCGCTGCCAAGCGTGCGCCCAAAAAGGAGAATTAATTTCACCTATTATTCAGGCAGCCAGGTTCTATTTCCCTGTAGAGCCACAGAGGAAAGCCAGATGCAATAGCTAAAGGACATTTATAAAGCAATGTTTTGAATGCAAGACCTTCTTTTTCTTGGTACCTGGGGAGTCAAGGTCATGCAACCAGGTACTGTAGGAAAGCTGGATAAACCTCTGAGCTCCTTCCCTCAGAGCCCATAATCCAAGTCCACCTTAGGAGATGACTAAATACAGGTATTTTTCCCTGCCTTCCTCTGCAATCCCTGTTTTCTGTACAGTTCAGATGCTTTCCTAGCATTCATCTCTTGGCATTAATTTAACTATTTTTTTTCTTTAAACATTGCAGGGGAGCAGACTGGCTTGCAATGACAGCCCTGTTTGGTTCAGCTAATATCTGGGCTAGCTTTAGCCTCAGGCTATAGAACAACTCCTTGTGAGCCTTCTGTGAGATAAAATGATAAGTAGAATCTTTAATTATTATTATTTTTAAATGGATGCTATATATTGAACTTGAAGAAACAGAAGTCTGTATTTAATCAGAGAGAGAAGAAAACCTGAAAGGAAATTTCTTCCCTCCACCCCTTTCCATCATTTCTCCCATCTGAAATCAGTCTCTCATTCAGGTGGCCATGGGCAGAAAAAGATGAAGCCAAATGGCCAAGAAAACCTCTCTGTAGACAATCTTAGGCCATATTAGGAACAGGACTATCATTAGTAGATGCTGATGGGACTTTTTCAAGCTCAGATTGGCTCCTTCACTTCATTCCTTCCCATCATGGTGAAGGCACAGCTCTCTCCTCATCCTTGGATCAACAAAATTCAGTATTTTTGTTCTTCACTGCTGAGCCACAGCAGAAGAGAAAGGAACTTGTGTATTTACTGCCAGGCGAGCCTGCAGAAGTGAGACCAAGACAAATCTCCTGCCAGACATTTTGGCTACATCTCTGCTCGTCAGCTAAGGAAGTGTCAGGATCAGCTCTCCATCCCCGAGGCCAGCTGGCACAATCCAGACATTTCCTTAGCATTAAACAGCCTCCCCACCAAAATAAAACAGCCAATTCCAACCTGCCTAGCAGGGACAGAGCCTGGTGCACGCTGGCTCCTGAGCTGTGCCTGGCAATTGTCTACCATGGATTGGCAACGTGCCACGGACCATCTGAGCAGTCCCAGAGCCAGATTCCAGAGTGCACCTCTGTGCCACTGTGCTGGTTTGGTTATTGGCACTGAGTCCATGCAGATATGCACAAATCCACCCCTGGACCTGATGATCTTGAAGCTCTTTTCCAACCTTTTTGGGAATTCAATTTTGTGATGCTAAACACAGACACACATACATGTGTACACTCATCAAGGGGAAGCATGTGAAAAATCCTTAGCAATTCCAGCCACTTCCCAGCAGCTTGTGGAAGTCACACTGCTTCAACATGGGTGAGCAGTTGCTTTTACGGGCAAGATTTACATGTTGTTGCCTACTTGATTTATCTTTTTGATGATTTTTTCCTCGTAATTCACAGTATTGGTGCCCGCTATTTTAAAAATCTGTTCTACATCTTTATGAGTCCTTATATTTGCAGCTTTCCTGCAAGGATAACCTGAAGGAAACCTACAGGAAAGATGGAGAGAGACTATTTATAAGGCCCTGGAGTGAGAGGACAAGGTGGAATGGCTTCAAAATGACAAAGTAGGTTTAAATTAGATTTCAGGAAGAAATTCTTCCCTGTAAGGTTGGGGAGGGGCTGCCACAGGGTGCAGAGAAGCTGTGGCTGCCCCTGGATCCTGGAAGTGTCCAAGGCCAGGCTGGATGGGTTTGGATCAGCCTGGGATAGTGGAAGGTATCTTTTCCCATGGTCAGGAGGGTTGGAATAAGATGATCTTTAATGTCCCTTCCAGCTGAAACTATTCTATGATTCCACCATTATTACATCTGGGACTGAATGTTTGGAAGCTAAGCCAGCAGGAACCAGGAGAACCTGAACATCAGTTCTTCACCAGAAACTATGACTTGACCTCCCTCAGGCACATGCAGGTGAGGAAAGGTGTGATACCTGTGCAGAAAGGTGCAGACAGATGCAAACTTGCATTTTAAACTGTCCTTACACGAGCCAGCTGCTGCCTGCAGTCTATGGACACCAGCAGGGGCTGAGCCTGCATTTCCATGGCAGCCTGAGCCAGCCTGGCTATATCTGTGCCAAAAAAGCTCATCAGCTGAGTGCAGGCATCAGTCTTTGCCCCTTTTCACCTCTATTGATCCACTTAGCACAGCTGCTGAAGTTTTGATCCACATCAGCCAGCATTCTCTGTGCCTGGTCATAGTCCGAGGTTAATAGGAAAGAGGGATTTGCATAAGAATACAATTTTGGGGTTTTATTTTGGTTTTTTTTTTTTGGTTGGTTGTTTGTTTGGTGGGGTTTTTTTTTTTGTTGTTGTTGTTTTTATGTGGGGTTTTTTTTTGTTTGTTTGTTTGGTTTGGTTTGGTTTTTTAGTTTTGGGGTTTTTTTGGTGGTTTTTTTTTAATGTGGTAAGACATCAGTACAAGCAGTGTTTTATCATGTGTCTTCAGAATAACAATGGAATGGAATGGAATGGAATACACTCTAAATGAGTGTTGATATTCCTGAAACATGGGCTTGCATGCTTCTGTTTGCATCTGCCAGCCACATTTTCCCATCTACCTTGACTCAGGTAATCCAAATGTGGCATTGAGTGGTCTGACTGAAAACTAATCCAAGACAAGAAACATAAGAATTTTAAACAACATTTATTCAGCCTTTTTTCTGTTGAAGAAGAGAGAGCAGGTCTGTACACTCTGAAGTAGAGGAGAGAAGATTGTGGAATCATAAAATTATAAAATTATTTTGGGTGGAAGGGATCTTAAAATTCATCTATTTCCAAGCCTTCTGTCATGGGCAGGGGCACTTTCCAGTGGTTTCCACTTGGTTGCTCCAAGCCCCAACTCCAGCCTGGCCTTGGACACTTCCAGGATGGCATCACCCTGTAATTGGATTAATTTCATCTTCCCTGTATGTGGAGCTGGACTAGAAGAACTGAACAGGCACAAAGATGCTGTGGGAAGTTGTGTTCACTGCATCATCCAGTGTATTTATAAAGAATAACACTTCCTTTGGACATCCTCCATCAGCCTAAATAAAATCACAGGTATTTTTATGGCTAGATAAGCCCAGCTCTAAGTTCTGGCTAAACTGACTTGCTCTTTAACAGGATTTGTAATCAAAAGGTTTAATATTGCTTCAAGGGTTTGAGATCTTGCTTGTGTCTGTCTTCCAACTCTGTTGTACATACAAACAGAGAGATAGAAAGAAACAGCAATTTTAAGAAATTCAAGTTTTGCTCTCAGATACAAATGCATCCAAATATGCATCAGTTTTAACACATTTTTGAAGTGTATTTATAAATGTAAATATATATCACAAGTATTTAAAACACTAGGACTGAAATCTTTCCTTAAGCAAACTGCCTCCCACTGTAAGGATACTTAAGAGAATGATGGGAAAATGGGCAGCATTTGAAAGGAGGGTTTGAGTCCCTTAGTTCCTCATGTTTGACTAGAAAAAACATTAAAACACAGCCAAATGAAAAGATCCAGGTGTTCCAAGAAACTCTTGTGCTCAGAGGAGAAGAAGTAGAAGGAGAGAAGGGGATAGAGCAGATAGATATTAGAAGCAAAATATGTTATCATTATTATTTTACTATCACTATTAATAATAAATGCTACTGCTTCCCACTGCTAATTTATAGCAATCATATACAAGTACAGAATTAAATCAGTTCAGTCAAAATATCAGAACAGGAAAAACAGCTCTACTTTTAAGTCATTACACAAATGTGTTTTTGGTATCTTCCCTTTTCCCTTCCCCCAGGTGTTCCAGATATAAATAAATAAATGCCTTCATATATTCTTATATTTTTAGGGCCAGAATGGACCATTACAATCATCTTTTCTCAAGACATTATAATTTTATTCTTATTCCTGGCCCATAACTTTTCTGAGCTACACTGCACCTTTCAACCTGCAAATTGTTCTGATTTAAGCACTTTAAGTAACACACAGTCCCCTCTATTCCAGGGTGAGTTGATTTGATAGTTAATTCTGTGAGATTTTTTTGAGACCCACTGAGAAGAATTTAGCTTTGGAGGGACTATTAACACCACATGGATTAAAAAACAGAAAAGTTTTTGCAGAATGACAACTGTTGATACCAATTTCTACATACCCATAAAATCCAGATACAGGTACAAGTAGTGCATGAAAACAGAAGGTATTAATTTCCTCAGAAGGTATTAATCCTTTCTAACTTTAGCAATTAAAATTTTAGGAATTTCACTTGAGTCAGTCTTTTGGAGATGAGGTGAACACCCTCACAAGGTTGTTTCCCCATCCTAAAATAAATTTCTGAAAGAGATAAGACAAAAAAGTCTCTGGAGAAGCATTTCTTTTACCTTTTCAATATCAGGAGCCTAATTAGAGAGTCTAATTTAGCCTAAAAGGCTGAACTAGCAGAAATTAATCTCATATCTAGCTCTGCACATTCAGTAGTGACTTAAATCTTTGTATTTAACCTCAGATCTGGCTGCAGAACAAGCTGAAGTCATCCACTGTATGTTATCAGTAATATTTATAATAATTAGCATTATTATGTGTTACATAACAACAACAATAATATTAATAGCTAAATTTTAGGGATACCATGGCTTGCAAAAAAACCCACTTAATAATAGAAAAACTACAAGACTTCTTTTGCAGAAGGGAAACCCAGTTGAAAAACAACTCAGTGCAGCTGAACAAAGAAGGCTTACAAGATTGAGGCTGGCCCCAGTGCAAATTATATGATAGCATCTTCTGATTACTGTGTGTCTGACACAGTTTTAGCCTAGGATACAATCTGTCATGCTGGATTGCCACTGTGTGTTCTCCACCAGGGAAAAATATATATCAGTAAAATTTACCATCTGTGTCACTATGTGACTACATAAATTTCAATCTGAGCATATTTGTTAGTTTTAATTCCCAGATTTTTTTTTTGTTTGGTTGTTAAAGCTGTTATTCATATTAGCTTTCATTATATATATCATACAACTTCTTTAGTGGTCTTCTTCAGATGTCAGAAAAAAATCTGAAACCTGTATTATTTGTAAGCTCAGAGTCAGGGAGTGCAATACTTCAATACTTTTACCTTTATGTTGGGGTTTTTTCCTTTTAAGTCCATATTTATAATTAAGACTGACACCAAAAGGTCAAGGATCAGGGCACTTATGGTGGGTTAAGCTTAGCTAATCACTCCCTCCTTTCTCCCTCTCATTATGTCATGATTTCTGATGGGTTTCCATCCCAGAAACAGCATTTGATTAACCTTCCCCACGCTCTAACACCCACCTGAGAAGAGGCAGGGGCTGCACCACCAGGAATGTGGAAAAGTCAGTGGAGGTTTAATTGGATTAATCCCTGTGCTGGTAGCTCTCGTGACAGCTCAGCTAACACGATAATGTGCAACAAAAGGATCTGGAATTCAGCAGGGTGCCACACCTTAGCTGAGGGGGATGCACCTGGGGAAGCAGCAGAGGAGCAGGCAGCTGGGAACAGCCCTGCTCTGCTACTGTCACAAACTGCTGCTCTGGAGAACACTTTTTGATGGAGCTGATGCTCCAGTTTGTGGTTTGAAGGGATGGATTTCAGGCATGAGCTCTGCACAGCACCTCCTCTCCATTCCTGAGGAATGCAGAGTCCTGCTGAGAGGGGGTCTGGAGGTGTTGGCAGAGTTTTTGTGAGAGGAAGAGAAGGTGCAGGTCAGGAGCAGTGTCCAAGATGCCAGGGTCATTCAAGGAAAAACACCTGCCCTACTGGTTCCTGGGAGCAACACAGATGGGGCACACTGGGCACTGGGTGGAGAAGGGAATGCCACCCTGGATGGAGAAGGGAATGTCACCCTGGATGGAGAAGGGAATGTCCCCCTGGATGGAGAAGGGAACATCACACTGGATGGAGAAGGGAATGTCACACTGGATGGAGCAGGGAATGTCACACTGGATGGAGAAGGGAATGTCACACTGGATGGAGAAGGGAACATCACACTGGATGGAGAAGGGAATGTCACACTGGATGGAGAAGGGAATGCCACCCTGGATGGAGAAGGGAATGTCACACTGGATGGAGAAGGAAATGCCACCCTGGATGGAGAAGGGAATGCCACACTGGATGGAGAAGGGAATGTCACACTAGATGGAGAAGGGAATGTCACACTGGATGGAGAAGGGAATGTCACCCTGGATGGAGAAGGGAATGCCACCCTGGATGGAGAAGGGAATGTCACACTGGATGGAGAAGGGAATGTCACCCTGGATGGAGAAGGGAATGCCACACTGGATGGAGAAGGGAATGTCACACTGAATGGAGAAGGGAATGTCACACTGGATGGAGAAGGGAATGCCACCCTGGATGGAGAAGGGAATGTCACACTGGATGGAGAAGGGAATGCCACCCTGGATGGAGAAGGGAATGTCACACTGGATGGAGAAGGGAATGCCACCCTGGATGGAGAAGGGAATGTCACACTGGATGGAGAAGGGAATGCCACCCTAGATGGAGAAGGGAATGTCCCCCTGGATGGAGAAGGGAATGTCCCCCTGGATGGAGAAGGGAACATCACACTGGATGGAGAAGGGAATGTCACACTGGATGGAGAAGGGAATGTCACCCTGGATGGAGAAGGGAACATCACACTGGATGGAGAAGGGAATGCCACTCTGGATGGAGCAGGGAATGTCACACAGGATGGAGAAGGGAATGTCACACTGGATGGAGAAGGGAATGTCACACTGGATGGAGAAGGGAATGCCACCCTGGATGGAGAAGGGAATGTCACCCTGGATGGAGAAGGGAACATCACACTGGATGGAGAAGGGAATGCCACTCTGGATGGAGCAGGGAATGTCACACAGGATGGAGAAGGGAATGTCACACTGGATGGAGAAGGAAATGCCACCCTGGATGGAGAAGGGAATGCCACACTGGATGGAGAAGGGAATGTCACCCTGGATGGAGAAGGGAATGTCACACAGGATGGAGAAGGGAATGTCACACTGGATGGAGAAGGAAATGCCACCCTGGATGGAGAAGGGAATGTCACACTGGATGGAGAAGGGAATGTCACCCTGGATTCCAGCTGGCCCTTTGTCCCCCTCCCTCAGGCAGCAGAACAAGCCCAGAACACATAAATAGGGCTGACCAGTCTTCCTATGACATGAGCCTTGTCACAAGAGCAGCCTTGTCCCATGGGGTGACAAGGAATGCATCTTACCCTATGGACCTCTTAATCCCAGACCTTTTTCTCCTTAAAGCCAGCCCTTAATGAAGATACATCTGTGCTGGTCTTCTTGACCTTTGCAAAACCCCATGACAGCAATCCTACACAGCACAGGTTTTCTCAAGTCCTCTGTTTTCCTGAAGGCATGAGACTCAACTCCTGATTAAATCTGCCACTTCCCTGACTTTACTGGTCTGTCTCTGATCCATCTAAATGGATTGGTTCATTTTACTTCAAAAAGTGCTGATTCCATCTAAACACAGTGTCCAGTTTTATTCCAGTCCATTGAAGATCTACCTGAGGAGCTTGATAAAAGCAAAGCAGACTAATTCAAATGATCTGATTTCATTGTCCCAGATGTTTTTTAGGTTTCAGCTTCCCAGATTCTGCTGAAGTTCATATCCCTGAGAGCTGAAAAGATTCCCTACTTGATTGTCTTCTACTGCCATCCATGAGTAGTTAAAACATAACCTACTCATCAAATCCAGAGAGTGTGAGATTCATTCATCTCATTTTTTGGAAATGTAAATAATTACTCTATATAAATATAAATATAAATATAAATATAAATATAAATATAAATATAAATATAAATATACATATACATATATATAAATATTACTCTATATATTGTGGTCTTTATATACAGTCATCACCTGTCTGAATGACATTGGACACTTGCTGACAGCCACAGGAAGGGACAATGGAGACTTCATTATTCTGGACCAGCAACTGAAAGCCAGAAAAGGCATCACCTCTGGAGGTACCTGTCATTCTCCCTGGTTTATAGTCTAAGATTAATTACTAATTATTTGCCTACCTTTTCTTCTCTACCTTTAGATTTTACACGTGAATAAAGCAATTATCCCTTGATGTCAGTTCCTAAAACCCAGAAATGTCCACACTGGTCACTACAGTGAAGGTAAAGTGATCTTTTGAATATTTTAAGCTCCCCAAACCATCCATTCTGAGGATCAGCTGTAAAAGCAGGTAAAACATTATTCCTATTGGGGCACAGCTGTGTCTTTATGCTATTGCACATGTACTTTCTAAAAGATGAAAGATGAAAAAGCAGGCACTGAAATCAGATCCTTTCTCTGTTTCTGGATCTCAGTCCATGTTCTTCCCTGAGACTCAATGAAACTTATTGGGTGCTTTAATGACAAGTTAAATGCAAGTTAACCAGTGCCAGGACCAGTTTTTTGAGTGCATTTGCTGCCTTTTACCCACCAAATTTATTATTTTCTTTTGAACTCCAAAAGAAGATGATCACATACATGTACCCACTGGAAAAAGGCCCTTTCTTGTGCTAATTCCCAAATGGAATGGTTTAGAAGAAGGTCAATTATATGGGCCAAAACCAGAACAGACAACAACTACCATTTTAACAGGAATAACCAAGATGTTTTTCCCATGTTCATAGATCAGCATTTTTTAGTTCCCAGGGCAGATGTAGCTGTATATTTATTATCACATTATGATCCATTCATGTCTCTACAGCATCACTGCACATAACCCCAGCTCAGGCAGGTCCCAACTCCATATAAGCTGCAATTCCTATTGTGATACTACTTAAGAGCAGCCTGTCATGTTCTGTAAGACATCCCAAATCCTCCAGCCTAGAAGAGGTATCAAACTTCTCTCAGCTCTGTGACCCTGCAACTTTCTTAGCTTTAGTGAAAGACTTTCTTTGCTGTTTCTGATCTCATGTCCTTTGGGACATTCTAAATCTTTTCCTAGCAGTTCTCCAGTTCCTGCCTCTGAGATTTTTGTTTTAAGTTCCTACCTGAGAAGAAGTTTAGCTGTTGCTGTTGAACACAGAATCCCCCCAACATACTAAAACATAAATATGTACTATCAATGCAAACCATAGAGTATGAATTTAGATTGGAAGTAACTTCTGGATGCTGCATGGTGCAATCAACCATCCACACAAATTGAACTATTAGTTTGGTTTGGATCATGTCCAATTCTGGTGTCTCAGTGAATTTTTTACCCAGACTCTGGTGGGTATTCACTCTCTGGGCTAGAGTGCAAAGGCATGTGAGGGATTTGTCCCATGACAGGAATTTCTTGAAGAAATTATGGAATTAGTAACACAAATCAACACTAAGACAGAAGGCAGCTTTTGCTGATGAGAGCTGCAACCATTTTGAGATTGCACATTAGTCCAACACATGAATTTGATTCTGTGTAAACTTGAAGATTGTTTTACTGCACAGTGAGTTGAGACTGGATGCTCAGTGGAAAAAAGTGGCAGTGGTGGGTAGAAGGTGCTGGCAGCAGGGTTCAGCACATGTGAGACAACACATTTCAGCAACTGCACTCCCAGGCTTGGATCTCAAACATCCCAAGGGTTTTGATCTTCAGACCATGAAGGAGGTGTCCATTTTCACTCCTCCCCCAAAGAAAAGACTTGAAAGCACTGGTTTTATAGGGTTAAATGGAGCTTGTATTTTCTTGGCTTATTTTTTTAATTATCCTTTTAACCTGTACGTTAATTGCAAGTGGTGAGAGGGAGGGAAATTTCACAAAACATGGGTTTGGATAGGAGCCCTGAACCAAACCAGAGCAGTAGTAACAACTCTTGAGTTTACAGACATTCAGAAATTATGAGCACATTGCACTTTTGGAAAATATATTAGGTGAGGGATAGCTTCATCCCTCAGGTGAGTGTTCAGCATCTTTAGTGACCCATAACTCAGGAGTGTGGCAGGTATTGGCTCTTTACAAAACATCTTCATCCTTCATGGCCAAGACAGAACCCACAGCATGCAGAGTATCTTATTCAGCAGTGATTGGAGTAATTTTATTTTAAACACTGACTTGATGTAGCCAGTGTCATGGATGAAGAAAAAAAAAAATAAAAAAAGAAAAGTGAGGCAGTAGAAGTGTATCTAATTTTTTATTAAATATATCACTGTTGCAATCTGACTTGTACTGTAAGGGGAAATTACACACCATAAAACAGTACAGAGAATGGATCTGATGCATAATACAGGAGCCTGCCTGGAGAAGAAGCTGTGTCAAATAAAACTGTAAATATATCCATACAAATTCAGACACATTGGGAAAGAAAACAGATGGATTTTTGCACTGTGTCTTGAATCAAGAAAAGGGAAAGGCATTGATGTCTTTTTTACCTGCCCTATCTCTGTCTGCCAATATCAGAGGCCATCCCCTCTTCTTTATTATCACAGTCACTGAAATATAAGAACAGAAAAAAAGTGGCTTCTGTTGATACACAGGAACACCTGAAACTGCTCCTATTCCCAGAGCAAAAACAGGTTGGTTGGTTTTTACCATCTAAGGCTGCTTTCCTGACCTTTTTTGTTTTAGGCCAAGGTGCCAGAAAAACAACAGCACTTCAAAGAAACCCCAGTATTAGTTTAAGTTCTGAGGGAAGGTAAGTAATTTTTGGTTAACACATCAAACAGTCTTAGGAGGATTTGTCTCTATAAAATATATAATAATGGATGATACATGTAATGATATATTTATCATATAATAATTCTCAGGATTTTTTGAGTTGGAGCTTTGAAGGGAAGTTTTGTATCAAGGCTTCTTAGGAAAACCTTAATATCAGTGATTAATGAAATTTCTCATACTTTTATTTTTTGTGATGCTGCACATAAGTAAGGAAAATCTATAAACTGAAAATATATTACCATAATTATTTTTTTCCATCTTAGAAGACTCTTCAATTCAAAATAGCATATAAATAATTTTGCAAGTTTAAAATGAATATAATTTGTCAGAAGTGAAATTGTAGTTTCTGCATTTAAATGAAACAGTTCATTTTGTTCAACTCAATGTAAAGAGCACATTTCCATTTTATTTTCTTGATATATTATTTTCCTGAGACATTTTCCTTCATACATACATCAGCAAACTCCAAAAATCCACTACTTGGCCAGCCCCAGTCCACATTATTCTGACTTTAAACTTTATATAGTTCTCTGACTTTTCAATACTTTTCACCTATTGAATAATTTTAATTATTGAATTGTTGAATTCTGTTTAATTATTGAATTTGATCCTGAACACTTGAAGACCCTGTGAGTTCCATTACAGGATTGGAGAATACATTTGGTGTTTCAGGTACTTAAATGGTCCTCATGCATAGGTGAATTGTAGTTTATCTATCAAATTAAGACATGAAAGGTTGGTATCAATATTTAACATGAAGGTTTCAGCAATTAACAAAAAAAAATCCTTTTTTTTCCCTGAAAAACTTTTTTAAAGCAATTTTACCTCTAAATGTACTCCCAAGAGTTTTCTGTTTTGAGACAGAAAACAAACCCAAGCAAAGCAAAAACAACCAAACAAGCTTGTTTTGACAGTGGAAAACAACATTTTTATTATTATTATTCAATGAGATGGATATTTTCCATAAACATCCTTGCTCTGAACAAAGAGCCAATTTCCATTCAAAGCTGTTTAAAGGAAAATGTTCAGAGCAGTCTAAGCAGCCTTAGGTGACTGCCTTTCACTGATGGGTGAAGCAAATGCTTAAGAGATGTCACTTTCAGAAAGCTTTATAGGATCCTTGGGAAAGGCATCACTTGCTAAATATTAGTGTCTAGTGTTTAATATTATTTTATCTTTGTTTTTTTTCCTTTCCTTTTTATAAGTCAGAGCTGCATAGAAGGAATGTGCACATACATGTGGAATCTGCTGGGTTCAGATCGTGCTGGGGCTGCACAGAAATGGAATATCTCAATTTATCTTTCAAGAGATAAACAGGAGCTGGATAATCAGTTATGACACTGTCATATCAACAACATTTGAGGGGCAGCAGAAGATAGGGGATCTTTAATTTTAAGTGATTAATTTTAATGGCATGAAGACTCCCATTAATCTTCCTTGCACTGCTTGTCTTCCCTGGCCTTAACACTAAAGTTCATCTCTAGTTTACTCACAGAAGGAGGAGAGAAAATCAAACTTTTTTTTTTTTTTTTTTTTTTTTTTTTTTTTTTTTTTTTTTCCTGACACAATAAAAATCAAGAATTCCTGATTTATGTGATTCACCCAGCAGTAATTTTCTATCCTGGTAAAACTAAATTTACTGGGTTACAGATTTTTTTTTTATAATTCCCTGGTCACAATGTCAGTGTCTCATGGTTTCTACAATGATGTCACTAATCATAATCTTCTTGCAGTGAAATTAACTGTATAATATTGAAAAGAACAAGCCACAACAAGCCATATATAAAATGTAAATGCAGTGAAAGAAGTATGATATCACACATTCTTCTCACCAGTAGCTAGGATGAATTTTGCTAAGCCCTATTAAAAATCTACTTTTCAAAACCTGAACTGAGAGAGCAAATCCACACTTTTTGCTCCTGTGCTCTTCTTTAGACCAGCTTCTGGAACTGGCTTGTTTTACCAATGAACTATTTTGTCTGTCAGCTTAGATTAGGTCAAATTAATTCTCATTTCAATAACTGACAAAGATCATCTTTGACAACATCAGTGACCTCACATGTCCTGACAAGGGCACATAGTCAAAGTCTATAGAAAAGGAAGGAAAGTTTTATAAATTATGTGCCAGAGGAATGTTAGTACTAGAACTCTTAGGTACTTTGGAATATGAAACTCTGAATGAGAGCTTTGTGTTTTCAGCTGTACTTCATATTTGGTTTGAAGATTAATAGATGGGAGAAGCAGGAAGACAGACAAAGATGAGATAAACAGGAAAATAATTAATCAATTCATTAACTGATGTTGCAGATGTCCTGCATGTCAAGGATAGTGACTACTTTAAATTTTTTTTTCACCATTGCAAACACAAAATTCAGATGTCTTATTTTAATCAGAAAATCTGTATAATGTCAGTTTGGGCAGTTCCAAAGCTGATCCCATCATATGGTGGGTTGAAACAGTCTGGAAATTGTAGCTGTATAGAGTTACTTTTCTCACTTGCAGAATTTATTATTGACATATTAGAAATCTTTTAAGTTGAGCACCTCAAAGCAAAATTATGGGAGTATTTTTGCAGGATGAAGCCCAGTCTGCTGCATGTGCCCTTCTGGAGAGTTCCAAAGAAGTTTGTGTCACATCTGTGGTACAAAAGCCTTTGTACAGGACCCATTCATGAGGGGTAAATGTCATTTCCAATAGAGTAAGTTGCTCAAGGAGGCAGAGGAATGCCTATCATTTCTGTTTCTCCTGACTAGACCTGACATTCATCTGGTGGTGTCAGGGATGGTTTAAGGATAGTGAAATGCATCTTCTGTCCTGCCATCCTTCAAACAAACAGAATGTCTGATAATCCCTTAACCAAGAAGATGCTTCATAGCAAACGTGATAAAGTTCTCAAAATAGGGAATTCTAAGACAAAGGCTTTTCTTATCTCTCAGTATAAATCCACACTTTTGTCTTCTCTTTTGAAAGAACTTATATCTCATAAATTTTTAACTGTCAACAGTCAATTCTTTATATTTTTTGTGCCTTCCATATCGCATCTCATTGTTTCAGGTTATATGAAGGGATTGTTGCTTCCATCACATGGTTATCTCAGCCTGAAATAATTGTTGTGTTCCGTAGAAAACCTTACACATTAATATTAAAAAATTTGCCTAAAAAGCACAATATTATTTCTAACAGAAGTTTCAGGATCTGGTATGTATCTATAAATTTTAAGAGTTATCTTCTCTTAATTTTCTTTGAAATCTAGAAACTTAACTATTAAAGATTTCTAATATAACCCAGAAACATTGTCACATTGATTAAGGGTCAATTATCTTCAAATGAGAATTAAAAATATGGGTCTATTTTCACAAATGTATGCAAACTTTATAGAAGTATTTTATTATGCATTGCATAATATGAAATGGAATGAAAATCCAGCATGGCTTCATGCTGGAGAAGAGAGTCATTTACTTTCTGTTTAAGGTCAGGTTTGCATGGGTTTAGGAAGCAGTGCCTTTCTAATTTAATCATGTCACTTATTCCTGTCACCCCAGACCTCTAATCTTGTGTGTCTGATTTCTAGTTCACATATAATTGTCATATATCCAAGAATGCAGCTTGACAATTCCTTGCTCACAGAGCCTGAATCTTTAATATTATGAGCTTGGATCCTAATATTAAGATAATATTAATATTCCAGCATTAATTGCAGAAATATTCTGCTCAGCATTTATCATTAACTCCGACTGATGGTGATCTGATTGCTCAACACCTTTGAACAAACATCCAAGACAAGGCTGCAAACTTCCCCATCCCTGGAAGTGTTCAGGGCCAGGTTGGATGGGGCTTGGAGCAGCCTGGGATAGTGGAAGGTGTCCCTGCCCATGGCAGGGGATGGAACAGGCTCATTTCAAGGTGCTTTCCAACCCAAACCATTCTGTGATTCTATGGTTTACCACCTTACACACATCATTTAACATGAACAATTATTACAAGAACAATTCTGTAAAAACCTGAAGAAAGAGGTTACAATGCACAAAATTTCACATTCTTATCAACTTCTGACTTCAATTTGCTTTGAGTTTACTCAGTTTTTACTTTCTATTATTTATATTCCCAACATGCATGTGGCACCCAGAAAATGTTGACATGTAAATTATTAATTAGGCTAAATCACTTATCAGATTTTGATACATTTGGAGATTCATTTCCTTTCCTCAATTAACCCATTAACCCCTCAACTACCATTTCATTAAGTAAACAGGAGGGCTGTGTAAACCAGTGAATATTTATTAACACTGTTGTGCCAATTAGTAAGGAATATATTTTTCCAAGGCAAGGGCCAAACAGCCCTCCAGTCTTCTTTTGTATAGCCTTGTTTTCCTTTCATTTGGATAGTGGAAGTAGCAGGTGTTGAAGGTTAAGTGCTGTATCCAATTTGAGGCTGTTCAAGTCTGCTGATTAGGTGATCACTTCAGATGAAATTTCTCCATGGAAGGAAGGATTCCTTCATTTTGGTCACTCTGTAAATCATATTATTGGTAGTAATATCCTTGCTGAACTTTGCTGCAATGAACATCAACAACATCTATGTACCCCAAATAAGCACATTTTGAAATTATCTTCACAATAAAGGCATGTACACAAAAATATTGCATAAAAGGGCTCAGTGCCTCTGACAAAGATCAAATAAAATGTGGTTGGTTGATCTGTCCATGCCTATAGGGTATTAGTGATTATAATATTGTGCTTTAATGGACTATGGACCCAATTTACATAACATTTACATGTCATCTACATACTCTTTATGGAATAAAAACCCAACAATACAGACAGAAAAGATATCTAAGACATACAGATACAATCTTCAAGCTGATTTTCTTTTACTCTTCAGCTTGAAGCTAGGAGTTTTGACTATACCTTTTCCTTCTGGAACCCAAAATCAGAGTAGAAGGATCACTGCAGCCCCACATCCTGTACTCTCAGTGGGACAATGTCCATTAAGTTCCCATCAAACCAAACCAGTGTTTCATTTGCATGGAAACGACTCTTTAAATAAAAATGTGAATCTATTAAAATGTTCCCTTTTTTTTAAAAGTTATACTTTTCTGTGTTTCCCACCTGGGGAATCTTTGGCATGGCCAAATACAGAGGTTTTTAAGTGTCTTCACAATGGTCCTGTACTTCTGCTCTGCATTTTGGGAAAAATGAATGGGAATGACAGAATTGTGGCTCAACCACCATGCAGACTTTCTGTATGATGCTGCCAATCACAGAGACCATTTAGGAATTTCTGTTCAAGAGAGAGATGTCAAGAAAAACCTTTATTAGATTCCTGGCAAGTCTTGCTCATTTACAGCTTTGGGAAGGAATGACCAGATGTCCTAAAATTCTGAGATGCTCAGCAATGTCCCAGTGCTGCTGCCTTGGCCCTGAAGGCCTGAAACATGGGAGGAATCCACAGAAGTCACACAGAAGCTCTGCAAGGCTACTGAGTCTCCTCTGAGCTAAAAATAAAATGGGCACCTCAGGGCAATGTTTTATGTTTTAATCAACCTGCATATCTATAATAGCTCTGATAATAACCAGAAAAGGGAAATGTCAGGGCCAAAGGGATACTGCACTAACCAGGACACATCCTGTGTTCAGGATGAAGGCCCATTTATTTATAAGCACAGAACCAAAATAATTTTAGAATTCAGACAGGAACTGAGAATTTTGGATCCTAGGCCCTCCTGATCTGTGTTATTGACTAGTATACTTTATGAAATGTCTGAATCATTGCAGTCCTTCTATTGAAAAAAAGTGAAAAAATGGAGGAGAAAGGAGAATGGAAAGGAGAAAGAAGAAAGAAGAAAGCAGAAAAAAGAAAGAAGAAAGAATGGAGAAAGAAGAAAAAAGAAAGGAGAAAGAAGAAGGGAAAGAAAAAAAAAAAAGAAAAAAGAAGAAGAAATAAAGAATGAAAATAATTTTGAACCAGGGGTGAGGAACTTCTGCTAGCCATGGATAGAAAGTTAAGTAAAAGAGTCAAAAGCAGACTTTTGTTCTGATATTCTCATGACAAATTAAAGACCAAGCCTTGGCCAAGCCAACACCTTGGATTTGAAGTCAGAGCCAACACTGCTTGAGATCCTTGGCCAGACATCTCTTCATAGCATTAGTTGGCATTGTCCCCAAAAATTTGGTTTGTATTCTTGGCTTTGCCATTTCTCACAGACAAACCTGGCAGAATCTGCTGACTCAAGGTCACTGAAAGTGACTGCTTCAATTGCCCATGGCAAGGGGTTGGAACTGGGTGAGCTTCAAGGTTCCTTCCAACCCAAACCATTCTTTGATTCTGTGATAGGCTTGGTGATGTATAAAAGGACCTACAGATCTGTGCAGGAACACAACGTGCAAATCTTTGCATGAACACAAATCCTTCCAAGTGAAGCCTGCTGCATTATTTGTGTTGTGTTATACATGGTGATAATTTATCTGCAGGGATAATGACCAAAACAAAAAGATCTGGTTAAATGAATGACAAGTCTGAAAGTTAGTGCATTAAAATTGTGACATTGCATATCAAACTCTCAGTGGAAGGGTCAAATGAGCTGGGGGTGCCACGTGGGAGAAGCTGAGCACAGCTCAGAGACAGGTCTAACAGGCTGACTTGGACCACACACACAAAGAACAAGCAACTTTTAACTAGAGGACTTCATAAACTGAGATTTATCGTTATACAGTTTTGTAAGGAAATAAAGAGAATCTCAGTGAAAACAGAAATTTTAGGAAAATGGTCATATATTTAGGGAAAGAAAGATAAACTGGTGTCACATAACAAAACCCTGACTTGGACTAACAGAGAGTGCCACTGACAACAGAGGCCTGGAAGCAGAAGATGCAGGATATGGGTCTTGTTTTACACATATTTACACTAGATTTAAGTTAGGAAGTATTTTATCCATGAGGTTCATAGAATCACAGCATCATTTGGGTTGAAAGGGACTTGAATGATCCTCTTGTTCCAGCTCTCTGCCATGGGCAAGGACACCTTCCACCATCCCAGGTTGTTCCAAGCTCTGGCCTTGGACACTTCCAGGGATCCAGGGGCAGCCAGAGCTTCTCTGGGCACCCTGTGCCAGAGCCTCACCACCCTCATAGGGAAGAATTTCCTTCTAATATCCAATCTAAACTACCCTCCTTCATCTTGAAGTCATTGCCCCCTTTCCTATCAGTGCATGCCCTTTTCCAGTGTCCCTCTCCAGCTTTATTGGAGCACTTTTTTGCATTCAAGCTGTCTTTTTTCAGGCTGAACACCTCCAGCTCTCTCAATCTGTCTCCAGAGCAAAAGTGCTCCAGCCCTTTGAATATCCCCATGTCCCTCCTCTGCTTTTACTGTTAGCTAAGAAGATCTGGGCAGAAGGAGACTCCTGGAAACAAAGATGATATGAGACAGGGCATGGTCTAAGAGATCAAACATTTGGGCAATTCAGGATGTTTTGATAACCATTTAAGAAGAAGAGTGCAAGAGACAGAGCAGATGTCTGAAAAAGTATAAAAACAAGGCAAAAGAAGAGTTTCTTTGTTGGAAGAGTGAGTTGAAAAACAAGTTTTCTGAAGAAGAGAACTGTGGAAAGTAATAGGCAGCAAAACAGGTGGAAAAAACAAAAAACAAAAAAAAAAAAAAACCCAGAACAATTCTGTCTTACAAAAAGAGATTAAGAGACAGTGACAAAACTCCTAAGAAGAAATGGTGTGCAGCTGCTTGTGAGAGAACAGAAAACGGGAAGTTCTTTGGACAGAAGGAGGAACAGAAGAGACAGATTGTGGTTCACAGAGTTCATGGTAGCTCCACAAAGCCACTTGTGGCTGTGGACATTTGTTAGGGAGAATTGCAAGACCTATTACAAGAATTACAAGAGTGGGTAGAGAGAACAAAAGACTGGGTCTTCTGCCAGAAAAAGCACACAGGGGGTAAAAAATAAACTGTGTGTGAACATACAGTTAATCATTCCCTTGCATGTCCTGGGCCCTGGATGGGGAAAAGGGACATGAGGATTAATCAATGAATGTTTTCTAGATTAGAAATAAGTGTGAGGTTGTGGGGAAGTCTGGTTTGACCTCTTCTCCCTGGCCACTCAGGAAAGCACAAGGGGAAATGGTCTAAAGGCGTGGCAGCAGAGGTTGGAGATCAGAAAAACATTCCTCACTGACAGAGTGGTCAAGCATTGGAACAGGCTGCTCATGGAGGTGTCACCATCTCTGGGAATGTCCAAAAAATGAGTGGAGTGGTATGGTTTAGTGAGCATGGGGACGAATGGTATTAAGATTGGAATTGATGATCTTGAAGGCTGTTCCCACCTTAGTGTTTCTATATTCTATCAGGAAAGCAGCTGCTGTCTAACTTTGGGTTAATAACTGTGTTCAATAACCATGACTCTGATCATGCTTCCTCTGGTGACAAATTTTTAAGTTCTGTCCCATTTTTAACACTGGTGTCAATAATCTACTATTGCTATTACTGTTCACTGGGAGTACTTTCACAGCCCAACACAAGCTCTTGATTTCAAAATTCTGATTAACATATTAATTTAAATCATTTGCACACCAATAAACCTTCGTGCTTTTTTGGAGGGAGAACATAAATTGTCCCCTGTATTTCAAGTGGCAGATCTACAACAATGTTCACCACCAACACTACCATACTTGTTCTGCTTTACAAACCAGACCCTTGATATAGATTTCAAAGAGCTTTCATGTAAACTCCTTCTTGACCTTGTTGTATTGTCAACAGAAAACAACCTTTATGTACAGTCTCTGGTGGCTTTCTTTTTGTTTCATATTTTTTTTAAACATCAATATGTAATGATACAAAAGGATTTCTGATAATATAATTTTTTGACTAGCAGCAAAATAGCTGCCACTTCACTACACTGCATATTATTATTATGGATTTATTATCTTGTGATATTTTTCTATCTTTTTTCCCTCTTTATGGAAAAGGTTGTTTCTAATATCCTTTCAACTGGAAAACATTCTCAAGCCCTTTTTGCATTTGCTTAGCCTCCACTTATTAATTTTTCTGTTAGCAGGCAAGGAAGAGGGGAATAAAAAGGCTGCTGGTTGTTCCTAGAAAGAAAGAATGTGTGTTTTGTAGTCAGAGCAGGAATGGAAAAAAGTGGGCTCTTGGGCTCCAATCCATTCTACTGTGAGTTAAGGACTTCATTTCACTCACTTTAGTTTGGATTAAGGCTGTGTGTTTGTATTCCTGTGATGACTGCAGCAGCACCGACCCATTCAGGTTGGGATCTTTCAAGTGGAATGAAATGCAAGATTCAAATCCCTTGCTCCACCAGAGCTTTGTGTGTGGGTCTGTCTGGCACAGCAGTGATGTGAAGAGTCTTTGAGCTGAACTAAGCTCAGGGAAATTGTGATAGTGTGGGTCTCTGCCCAGGTGGCTTACCTCACCCTGTCTGATGCACATTTTCTCTATCTTGCACTACCATTGCTGTCTTCTCTTTCCCTCTTCAAATCAGGACAGATTCTCAACATTCATTTGAGCATTTATTTTACTCCAGCTCTACACTTTAGTGGTGCAAGTTTGGTAATAAACCCACTGCATTTGAAGACATCTGCTCCCTCCCCCCAAAAAAGACACAAAGAAATCAGATAAGGATGTTCACCTGCATCAAATTCCTCATATAGGAATTGTTCTATATCAGAATGTCTGTGTTAGGTCAGATTGAAGGTCCAGCCAACCCATCATTTCATAGAATCATTAAGGTTGGAAAAGACCTCCAATATAATCAAATATAACCTTTGCTCCAACTCCACCATGCTGACTAAACCATATCACAAAGTACCAATTTTGAACACTTCCAAGGATGGTGAGCCTGCCACTTCCCTGGAGAGCCTGTTCCAAAGTTCAGATAAGCCCTGTCACTTGTTCCTAAAAGGAGAAATTCTGGTGCAGTTCATGTCCCAAGAGAAGAACTCTTCTGGGAAATTTGCAGTCTTGGTTTGAGCTGCTGTCCTTCTCCAGAAGTTGTTGCACCTAGGAGTGAAAAAAATTGAGGCAGAATCAATATTGTCAGCATATTTCTCTGATAAATTTGGTGTTTTCACTTTTATTCTTAACTGTCTTCTTTCCAATGAAGTGGCTTAACTCATAGGGTGACTTGTTACCTTTTTGTTGGTGGGGAAAGCTCGTTCCCCCTAGTGCAGAGCAGGACTAAAGTCAGCTTTCAAGCCTGTCTATACCAGTGGCTTCTATAGTCCCTTGAAAAAGTGGGGAAAAATATTCCTTCAGGCTATAAACAGACAAGGAATTGAACCTACATCTCGGTGTATCAGTTCCAAGGATTAAATTCTTCTTTGAAGAGCATTGAGCAGAAGAACTAGACTCACAAATGCAGCCTTGCAGGAATATGGAGACTGAACAGTGATTTTGACCAAAAATTTGCAATTTTGAGCAAAAGGCCATGATTTGGCTTAGTCCAACACCAGTGCAACTGCTTTTATCCCTTTTTTCCCCAGAAAGGGAACAAACAATGCCCAGACCAAGATCCACCATTATAAGCATCTGCTGGAGGCCTGCAGCCTTTTCTTTTGTGCTGTAAATGCTATTAAACATTTCCTTTCATGTGTTCCACATCTTCTAAAGCAACTCACCCTTAAAACAATAAAATTTGGAAGGGAGGGGACAACCAACCCCAAACAACGAATCATTCTGTGCAGAAAGTGCCACAGTCCTGTTAATTCAAATGACATTTTGACAGTAGCATGCTGTCAGCCCAATGGTTTGACCTATACAACAACCTCTAATTATTACTAATTAAAGAATTAATTATTCATGGCAGCACGCGCTATTAGCATAGCAGAGATGTGTTGGAATATGAGTTATGCGCGGTTTATGAATCTTCAGAAAATAGATTCTTTAATAAATTAATAAAGGGGCTCTGGGGTTTCATTAAAAGGTGGCTGGAGGGGTTGCAAGCCAGTTTCCAAGGAGACCACAGGTGGTTTGCTTGGATTTTTTTTTTAGTTAAACTTGTTTGGGCCAGATGATTTCCCTTCCCCCCTCCCCCTCTCGCTCTGTCCTCACTGCTCTTTCCTCAGGCAGTGAGGAGAACATTTTAATGAAACCCCTGTTGTCCTCATATCGCTTTGATCCCCGTGTGGTCTCCAACCTCCACGTTGGCCAGTTGGAGGATAGTGCAGTTGTTTTGGTTTTTGCTTTTTTTTTTTTCTCTATTCTGGCTTTTTTTTTTTTTTTTTAACTCCTTTTTTTTGATTGAAATCTCCAACCAGCTCCGCCATGAATAAACAACAGGAATTATAAAAGCACATGGGTAAAGGAGAATAGAACAAACAAAGGAGAAAATAAAGAAAATTGCATAAATTCAAATGAGACCATCAGGATGGGAGCAGAGTTAATTACCTTGTTTTCTGTCTGAAGAGCAGATTTGGTGGTTGTTCTTGTTACTATTTTTATATCCATGTTTGTTGCTAACATGATATTTCTTATTCTTTGGACTGGTTTATAGATGTTGTTGTTATTATAAAAGCAGGAGAGACAGCATTTTTCTCATATTTTTATTTTTTTGTTTTCATTTTGTCATGACCAATGTTTCCCAACATTTATTTCACTCTAATAATGCAGAGGATGATATTAATACCTCCCACTACTGCTAATTAAACAGTGATATAAATAACAATAACAATGCTTCCAAGCTTTTTCTCCAACTTCCAGATCATATTAAAATTCCATCTTGATTAAGAAAAGCTAGAGAAGAAAAATAAAAAAAAAAATTTAAAAAAAGAAATCAGAGCTATGTTAAAAGGTCAAAATTAAATTTTTCTGCCTCATTTTATGAGGACTTGTCTTCTAACCAGTGAAAGGCATAACCACCATATGGAGTAATCCTTGCTGCTGCACAGATCCCACCACAATTACCAGTTCTGCTGCCAGGGGCCAAGCAAACCCATCATCTCCATGGTTCAGGGCTCCATAAAGATGATCATGAGGGAGAATTCATCTCCTCTGTTGCTGCTCACCAAAATATTGACCAAAAAGGACATTCTGTTGGAAGTGATCCATTCCATCCATCTGAAAAAATGTTGTTAGGAAAAGAGGAGTTACCTCTACAGGCTATAGGGAAAATTTGGTGTTATGTGTACAACTTCTCAGTAAGATGCAAGATGAGTCCCACACCTTGTACCTGCAAGTTCTTGCATTCTATTTGTATTTATTTGTATTCTTGGCAAGTTGTTCCACAAGCCCTCTGCTGTAGAGGTTATGTATTAATGTATTATTTTCTGTTGTATTTAGGAAGGAATTCTCACTCTGTGAGGGTGGGGAGGCCTGGTACAGGTTCATGTGAGAAGCTGTGACTGCCCCTGGATCCCTGGAAGTGTCCAGAGCCAGGTTAGATGGGGCTTGGAAGAACCTGGGATAGTGGAAGGTGTCGTGGTTTAGGAAGGATATTTTCTGATTCAGTGTTCCCACTGACACTGCTCCAAACCATGTGCAAGTCACTCACTTCCCTCTCCCCTTCCACTGCAGAGGGCTGGAGAGAACTGGAGGCACAGAAGGTGAGGATAATGGGTTGAGGTAAGAACAATTTACTGGAAACTGCAATGAGGTAAGAAAATGAACAGTAGCAGCCACAATAGTGTGATGACAGAGGGTAAAATAAAATAAAGGTCACTGCTCAACCCTGAGGAACCCCCCAATGACATAAATACCTGACTTCTCTCACACTACTCTTGGATGTATGCCTCTGTCTCACTCCCAGAAAATGATGTGAGGAGGTAAAAAATCACCTCCAAGACCTGCTCTGATAATCCAGTTATACATTTCTCTTGTCTTTTTGATCCTTTTCACTTACTTTATCACAGCACTCAGGGACTCTAATAAGAAGCTGAGGTTCCACTTTGCTATGTGTGGTATGTGCATATAAATGGGATCACATTACAACCTTGCAGCAGTTGGATAAACTTGATCTCCCTGTGTCTGTTTGGCAAATTGACAGGCAAAACCTATTCCTGTTGAAGACAGATCTTTCAAAGAGTGTGAATGATCCCAAGCAATTAACTTAATAGGTCATAAAATACCAATTCCAAGACCCCAGAAATCTGAATAAAACATTGTGTTTGGAAAAGACCAGTTATTTAAGACAAAGCTACCACAGAAATGTATCATGTGTCATGCTACATATTTTGGAATGAGTCCTCAAGTCTAGCAAAGAGTTCTGTGGTCAAATTCACCAGTCAAAATGAATTCAAGTTATGATATCAATATCCCAGAAATAATACAATACCAATTATACCAATAGCTGAGTAATAATACCAGTAACCAAAGTCAGCTGGGATATCCCAGTTTACTCAAATAAAAGCTAAATTGTGCATCTGGTGCCCACTTCCCAGATAAGCATATGAAGCATTAGAGAAAGGAAGTGCATCTTATTTTGCCCTGAGAAAAAAAAAATGAAAAACTTTTGGTTTCAAATGAAAACACATGCTGAAATTTCCATGTTAAAATATGCAGGATAATTCTTGTTTTCCTATATGGATTAAGTCCCTGTCCTGAACAAGATATCCGTCTGGGATTCTTTATAATAATTTTGCTCTTGGCAAGTTTAGAAATAAGCTCAGGACATAATTCAGAATTGAGTTCCTAATCCAAATTGGGATTTAAAATATAAAAAGGAAAAGTCTCCGTTTAACCCAGACATGGATGATGCTGCTACACTGATCACCTAAAGTTTTAATGAAGTCTAAAGCAAATTGACTGAAAAGATTCTCAAAAAACCTAGCCAATTTTATTTAAATACCTTAAAAATAATTTATATGCTTAACTTCAGGCACAAAGGTTTGAAAACCTAATTGGCTTGGCCAATATTACAGAGAAAATTAGCATTACCCTTTTCTATCTATTGCAGTTAACAGGAGCCAGAGCACAGACTGAGATATTTTTCCAAAGTCTGATATAGATTGTAGTTGTTGGCTTGCTCTCTGCCAAGGTTTTGGACAAATCTGCCTGGCAGCCATAAAAAAAAGACCAGAAACAGGCTGAGAGTTCACACACAAAACCCCAGGATGCTGCATGCTCAAAAGAGATCCTTGCAACACCCTTACTTCAAGGAAAAAGAAAGAAATAATTGACACAAAAATATTTGGCTGGACAGGGTGGATTGAAAGTATCCCCTGCTTCTTTTTCTTTTGGGTGGATAGAAGTTTTCTGAATAGTTCTAACATTTTTACATTAGTGAGATATTTGAATTTTTCACAATTTTGCAAATATTTTTTCATTGTAAGTCCTCTATAGGAAATATTTCTTTTAGAAAAGGACTGAGAATAAAAAAAAAAAAAAGTTTAATTACATAAAACAACACACACACAATTCTGCATTTCTCATTTCATATGCACACCACTAATCTATAGACAAGGGATAGAGGCATAAACATATGCAGGTATGCTGAGATTTGATAATTTATGGAACAATATGAACATTTTTATTTTATTTTTATATTTTATTTTTGTCCTTCACATGACCAGTAAAGTATTTTCAGTTTTCTCTGGACCATTTATTAATATTCATTTCCTTCACTCCATTCCTCACCTGTCTTTGAGATACCTTTACCACCTGTCAGTAAAACACTTTCAACACCTATGACTGAAAAATATCTCTGGATTTTTCAGGACAACATTTGGAAATTTCACAGTGATCCTTACTCCTTCAATATACTTTCCACTTTCTTCCAGATTTATGTGCTGGGATTATTTATTTATGGTTTCATCAGATATTTTTGATCAGGCTTCTTTAATGGAGGAATTTCACTTGCTTCTTCATGCCTCTTGTGCTTATCAGTTTATAGTTACAGATTTATGTACTAGAAGCCTTTTTTCTGTGTATTATGAACATTTTTTCTTTTTTTTTTTAATTATTTGTCCTTTTTCCCCCTGTTCTTTTTTATATATATTTTTTTAATGTTATTGCAGCCTAATGAAAACTCTATTTTTATTTCCTGTCTAAATTTAATATTCTTAAATTTGGGTTCACTAGCTTCAAAATACATGGAATTTTTATGAGATTTTTCTCTGTACAGCTCATCTGCCCAAAAGCAAAGGTCTGGATTGATCTGCAAGCCCAGCTGTGGGGCAAACAGGGAGCAGCTATGGCTCAGCTTTAACTGAAAAACAAGTGTCCAAACAGTTCTATCAAGGCTATTATGATGCTGCTCATTTAACAATGATCTGGATGGGAACATGAAATCAGGAGAAATAAATGGACACCAAAATACTGAAGTTAATTACTAACACAAATGGATGTTTACTAATATATATTGTAGGAGCAGTTTTAACTCTAAGAAAATATTATCAGACCCTATGGGCATCCATTCCCCACTTTTATTTTATTTTTTTTTTAATGAGCTCAGGAAAGATTAAAGCCCTAATTAAACACATATTTTATTTCTGTATTTAGGGTTTTGTTTTGTTTTTTAAACTACATCCTTTTAATGTAAAACCGACATTCTGGCATTGCTCATATGCCCAGAAGAATTAGATAATCAACAACAGTTTATAATAAGAGTGAACCAGAACACAGCATTAAGTTCAATAAAAAGGGGATATTTTTCTCCACAAGGTTTGGACAGATCAGATTTTCTTCTGGGTTTGGAGTTTTATTCTGCAAGACAGGTTGAGAATTGCAAATGTATTACACTTAGAAACCATTTATTTTAACTGCAGTGAAATCTGGGGGCCAAATGGTGACAGACACAATTTAAAAAGTATATATTAAAGAAATCAAAATTTAATTAAAATGAAATAAAATCTGAGCAGGATAGTGACTCCACATATAGACAACTACATCCAATGTAATCACAGAGCTGTGACTCAACTCTCCTAACTACAGACATCAATGATATTTGTGCCCACACAAGTATTTTGGATCCCAGTTTCAGTCTAAGAGTGAGTTAATTCAGTCAATAGGGTGGGCAGAATGTCATAATTAATCCTGAAGGAAGGCTGTACATTCTCACAGGTGAACTGCCCTCCAAAATCTGCCTCAGTGCCACTGACAAGAGTGGGGCAGTGTGGAGACACCAGTGAGTGATTAGAAATGTGATACTTGAAACCAACATCTTCAGAGCAGAGCTAAAGCTTTAAAGAAGTTAAAAGGAAATGTGGTAAATGACTGAGATTTAAAAATCTTTTTCTGTGGCTGATGGAGTTAGCTGAAGATCATCCCACTCTTCCTGTCCCAAATACCATCATATCCTATTGGCACGTGGGTGGAAGAGGCAACATCAGAAATTCATAACACACTTGTACCAGTAAAAGGATGGGGAAATGTGTTGGAACTGTGGATAAGGAATAGAACAGCTGCCTGTAAATAAGCTGTGGGAAGGTCTAAGAATTTCTTAAATGAAACAATTATTCTGTTACCCAAACCTTGCTCTTCACTTTGGTGATGGATGAGGAAAGAGGATGTTGGGGAAACCTTACAGAACCTCCCAGTACATCAACAGAACCTTTAGGATGGCTGTAAAAGGACTTTTTGCAAGGGCAAGCAGTGACAGGGCAAGGGGAAATGGCCTTAAGCTGGAGCAGGGAAGATTTAGATTGGATATTAGGAAGAAATTCTTCCCTGTCAGGGTGGTGAGGCTCTGACACAAGTTGCCTGGAGAAGATGTGGCTGCCCCTGGATCCCTGGAAATGACCAAGGATGGGGCTTGGAGAAACCTGGGATAGTGGAAGGGAGTTGAAATGAGATGAGCTATAAGGTCCCTTCCAACCCAAACCATCCTGTGATTCTCAAATTTGGTGGGGTGAGATTCTGGAGCATCCTGACTACACCAAAAACCAGTGGACCATGCTCATGGCAGTACTGCCAGCAGCACAGTGGATGAAAAGTGAAGAACACCATGGACTCTTCTGATTGTGTGAGCCTACATAAGATCTGGGACTAATAATGTGCCCAGGGTGAATTACTACTCTTTATTATGCACATTATTCCTGGTGTTGTGTCAGGAAGGGCTCCTGTTTGCTCCTTGTTATGTGTAACCAAAATTTCTCCAAAGATTTTGGATCCTATAAAGTTTTAACTCTCATTATCTTATTTCACACTGGGTGAGCTTTTTCTCTTCTAAAAAATCCCCAACAAACTCTTTCTATAAATGAATGCAAAGCACAGTAAATATTTGAAAGAATGTCAATGCATGGAAATTATATACATTGCAATTCACCTGTGGTAGCTGGAAGGAAATTCTCAGAATTTCTGTAAGGAATTTTTGGGATAGATGGTAAGGCCATACCTTTTCACAACCACAACTTTTTAATGAAAGAACTCAAAATTTATCCATGTCCACAAATATGCAGGTGAAATCCATGATGTTACCAAATAATTCTTCAGTGCATTCTCACTTACTAGTGCAATACCCATGCAATGTCACAGGCAAGGCATGAAAAGTTCTTTAATAAAAGTCAAACACTTTATTGGAGGATCCAAATATTAAAAGTAATCAGCAATATTTTTCCTGGCTCTGTAAATACCTTAAACTACTGTTAGTGGAAACATTTCTGTCATTGAACCACCAGACCAGATGTCTCACACAGCAACTGTCCAGGTACTAAACTTTTATGTAAAGCACTAAAACCATGGGGGATGCAGATCAGCAGGTATAAATTATGAATAATTTCAGCTCTCTGTATAAATTATTAAATATAAATAGCTCTGTTCACTCCAGTGCTGTACATAGATGGCTCACACCAGATGAGCATCCAGTCTCTTCTTATGCCTGATAATAAATATCTGAGTTGGCTCTCACTGACTTGACTGAAATCAAGTCTAATTCAGCAGGTCTAAATCTAGATTAACTCTGTGTAAAATGGGATCCAAATGAGGGATTTACTTCATGTTGCAGTTGAGTTTGATTTGCCCACAATGCCTCTGTTTCTTATAATATTAATGGAAATGGAAAGAACAGATTCTTGCTGTTCTTAACTGCAACCACTAATGAAAACCACTGTGGAGAGAAGTGCCAAGGCTGAGGAATAAAGCTCCTGGGATGCAACATGGCAGTAATTATTAATCTGTTTAATATTTGTGCTTTGTTCCTATTGCTACAGGTTCTGTGATGGTTCAGTTTTGCTTTGTGCTGCATTTCCTTAGGGAGAACATCCTTCTCCAGAATACAAGTTATTTAATTCTCATGGATTCCACTGATTGTCCTCCACAGGTGCAACACTGAATGGAAACTCACCTAGAAGTTGACATTATAGACATCATAGCACTGAGGATAATATTAATATCTGAGGATTATCTTGCCATACATTTGTTTTTCTACCTATATGCTGGGGTTCTTTTCCTAACCAGGGAAATTTTCCTCAACCACAGCATTTGCTGCTTGATGATGGTCAAAAGTCCAAAAGATCTTGACTTTCTGTAGTAAAATTGAAAGGTATTGGTCACAGTCAGATAAATAAAATTTAAGTTTTAAAATTTTAATATTATTTTAAAATAAATATTTTCCCTTTAAATGGAACATGCAGTCTATAAGCCATCAGTTTTCTATAAGATCTATAGGGGAGATGCAAAGAGTTTAAGCTGAACATTTAAACTACCTAAAAGAGAGAGTTGAGCAGAGGAAGGGGTTGGTCTTTCAGGGTGTCAGAATGAGTCCAAATAATTAGATTTGTCTTGGAATTTTAGTTACAAACACTGGTTACACATAATAATAGTTATAAGATGTTAATTTGCTCATCTCATGTTCTTGTTAGAACTAAATTTTGGGTTATTTCTTTTACCTTCTGAGAAGTATTTTCATGATGAACATTCATTCAACCACGTGTTCATGTAATAAAGGGAAGGGCTGGATAAGTGATGAGGTATTTTATAACTAGAGTTGCTTGAATTCTTTAATTAATTCATGCAAAACTTCTCATTTCCATTGAGGGAGTTGTATTAGATCCTCAACCTTGACCTTTCTCTGCATTAAACTCTGCCTTCCTTCTGCCACCCCCACACTAATCCTGCTGGCTGATCCCCTCTCCTGTCACACTGCCATCACTTTATGGCATCATCAGACATGCCCCAAACTCTTCTCTCTCCCAATAATCTTAAACATTGATAGGATTTCACACAAGCTTTGGCAAGAGATGTCTGCAAGTGGTGCTGAATTTCCGACATGCTGTGAAGGCTTTCTCCTGCCTTTCAGGGTGGAACACACTCAATCCATCCTGTTTTTTCATGATGTGCTCTTGTCCCTTTCAGACCCAGCTGAAGGATCTCAGTGCGTGGCACAGCTCCTGTGAATGAGCCTGTTGTCTGAGGAGGAGAGACAATGGGCCTTATTTAATGGGATTAGTTACAATAGGAAAAACAGCTAAAAGGAAAAAAAAAAAAAAAAGGAAAAAGAAAAAAAAAAGCAGCAGTTACAGCAATTGGAGTGACTGTTAAACCATTCTTTTATGCAAGCTTGGCACCAGCCATACCTTTTCCTGGACATTTGCCAACATCCTTCACAGTTTAGACTCAGCCGTTGATTTTTTTTTTTGTTACAATTTCCGCTCGACTTTACAGTTGCATGGCCCGTGGTGTAATTCATTTCCGCTGTGAAAATGCTCCAGTATATTAACACTTCTGCCTGCTTGTAACCTGATCAAAGCCCACGTATCTGCTTTAATTTACTCTTAACGGTGGCTTTTTTTTTTTGGCTTTTTTTTTTTTTTTTTAAAGTAAGGTAGATTTATTTCAAGCTGTGTCACCGTTGAGAATGGGAACCTTGTTTTCAGCACAGAACCAACAGCAAATCCACTTAGGGAATATGCTCAGATATGGAGGAACAACTGCAGATGCAGCTGTCCCATGAAAATATCCTGGTGCTCTTCTCAAGGACGTGGGCACCTTTCAAAAGGTGATTTTTGTGCTACTGCTCCTAAGCAGCTGTCTATGTCACTGGGTGAAGAAAGCAATATTTATATTTAACTTGATAATTGGCATTGAGACCAGTTACAACTAATTTATTTCCTTTTTCTCAGGTTTTTTTTTTGGGAGAAAATAGGCTGCATATTTTAGGGCACTGTGAGAATCCCAGTAGTCAAATGCCTCCTGTTTGAAACAGGGCATGGATAGACAGGGGGAAATTGGTGTGTTCTCTTGGATGGTGACAGACACAAATTTCAGCTAAAAAAAGAGTTAGCAAATAAAGACTCTTCACAGAATGCTAAATATAAAAATTCTGAAATTTAGCAGTTCCAGGATGAAGGTTGCCAGCATGCAACTACTCCTTAAGATAATTCTTTTTTTTTAAGGTCTGATAGCACAGAATCATAGATTCAGGGAAAGATTTGGGTTGGAAAGTATATTATCAGTATATTCTCCCGTTCCACCCACTCTGCCATGGGCAGGGACACCTTGCACTAGACCCCATTGCTCCAAGATCCATTCAGTCAGGTCTTGGACAATTCCAGGGATCCAGGGGCAGCCACAGCTTCTCTGGGCACCCTCTGCCAGAGTTTCCTGATGCTCACAGGGAAAAATTCCTTCCCAATATCCCACCCATCCCTTCCCTCTGGCAGTGGGAGCCATTCCCTGTGTCCTGTCCCTCCATCCCTTGTCCCCAGTCCCTCTCCAGCTCTCCTGGAGCCCTTTTAGGCTCTGCAAGGGGCACTAAACCTCGAAACAACAACAAAATCAGACTCGTATTCCTCCATCACATAATTTTTCTAATGGAGTCTGCAGTTTCTTTTTCCTTGCTCTGATCTGCACTCTGCCAGCACAAATCTACCCACAGGATTCAGACCCCAGCTCCCATTGACAGAGGTATCCAGCAGCAGGAGTTGGCTGCAGCTCTCTGCCACCACATCAAAAGCCCCCTGCCAAGCTGCTCATAAGGTTTTCCCTTGTCTCCATGTACTTTACAGACTCCCAGTCCCAGGCTGCCCAGCCCTGAGACCAAGGAGCTCAGAAAAGCAGACAAGGATCTACAGTCTTCCAGGAGACTTGAGGGGCTGAATCATGCTGAGTTCAGACTAAACCACTGGATAATTGCACTGTCTTATTACTGAGCAGTTTCCAAAAACTCATAATTTGGCCTAATCTGGGACTGTTTCACATGAACAACATCCCTGATCTTGTTTTAAGTGATTCCTCAAGCAGGACTAATTATACCTTCATGATTCTTTCTTCTTGTTCTTTTGAATAGTAAGGTCTTTTAATAGAAACATTTCAAAAGATTAAAAAAAATAAAAAAAATCAGACTCACTACCCTTCAAGTGGAAAAAGTCTAAAACCAAAAAAAAAGCAAGCAGCTGGATGTAAACTCTGGACGAATAATTTTCTAGCCAGATATCTCAACTTTGGCAAAATTAGAAATTAATAATTAAGATTTTATATTAGGGTGAAATCTAATATGATTCTCATCTATGCCCATCCTAAAAAATGAAAAATAAGTCGCTGATTCATATTCACTCATATTAAACACTACATCACTTTCAAGTATTGGTAAGACTTGGTTGGAGAAGACAGCCAGTATTAGGTCTTAATTCTCTCAGGTGGTGAATCTGTCCCTAAACAGATAAATTATCTTAAGGTATGCCCTTGGGTTGGTTAAAGTGAGTTACTGACCATGGTTTATTGGAATCACAGAATTACAGAGTGCTTTAGGTTGGAAGGGACATAAAGTTCATCTTGTTCCACCCCCTGCCATGGGCACCTTCCACCTTCCACCTTCCACAGTCCCAGTTGCTCCAAGCCCCATCCAGCCTGGCCTTGGACACTTCCAGGGATCCAGGGGCAGCCACAGCTTCTCTGGGCACCCTGTGCCAGGGCCTTCCCACCTCCTAAGTAAAGAATTTCCTTCTAAAACCCAATCTAGACCTATCCTCAGTCTGAAGCCATTCCCCTCTGTCACTCTCAAGCCTTCTCCTCTCCAGGCCAAGAAATCCAGATTCTCTCTGTCTGTCCTCATAGCAGAGATGATCCATTCTTCTCATAATCTTAGTGGCCATGTCAGGTCCCTGCCCTTCTGTGCTGGCACCCCAGATCTGGAGGCAGCTCTGCAGGTGGGGTCTCACCTGATCAGAGCAGGGAAGGCAGAATTCCCCCTCCCCTCTGCTCACACTGGGGGATCAGCCCAGGGCATGGGAGTTTCTGGGTCCCAGAGCACACAAATGGGACATGGCCAGGTCTGACCCATCAGCACCTCCAAACATCCCAACGCCCCAAGTCCTCCTTGGCATTTCAGCTCTTGGTCTGTTCACCCCCCAGATGTTCCTGGTGCATTTATAAAGTTGAATCTTGGGGAATTAGTAGGTGACATCCACAAGCTGCTCATATGAATGACAACTGTATGGCTGCAAGGAAGGAGGGACACTGGGAGAAAATAAAACTTATCTATATTTCTCTGCAGTCACCATGTAAATATGAATTGGAGTGTTAATATGATGGTACCATAAGGACATTAATTCAACATAGTAAACTTGTTCCATTGCATTGTTATTTCTATTTTATATCTCCCTTTACTGTTTTATTGCATTTTTTTGTTGGCAGCATATAAAAGTACCCACAGAGGGGGAGTTTGCATCACAGACAGAGCCACCCTGTTCTTTGATGCAAATAAAGGACATGAACACACAAAGAGGAAAGTTTAATCAGCACAGCATCGTGAGAAACATGCATTTCTCAGCTTGCCCCTGAAATCTCACTCAGCTCCAGGGGTAGCAATTTTGGTTTGCTTTAGGGAAATGGGGAGACAGTTCTTTTTCCCACTGCTGTTCAGCATCTGCCCAGGGTCAGGCAAAAGGGAAGAGTGTGAATTGACGCTTCTGGTGCATTTGAACAGAAATAATGAAACTGTCAGCAAGTCCTGAGAAAGGGGGAAATCTGTGCAGGGCAATTTGTGCTCATCAAACCTAATCTCTTTATTCAATCAGTGAAAAAAGATTTGATAGAAAAAGGAGGTGGCTAGAAACACCTGGAGAGAATAGTAAGTATTTGAGGGTGGTAGGGCCCTGGCACAGGGTGCCCAGAGAAGCTGTGGCTGCCCCTGGATCCCTGGAAATGTTCCAGGTCAGGTTGGATGGGGCTTGGAGCAACCTGGGATAGTGGAAGATGTCCCTGCTCATGACAGGGAATGAAATGAGATCACCTTTAAGGTCCTTTCCAACCCAAACCATGGTATGATCCTGGCCTCAGACATTCCAGGGATGGGGCTGAACAAAACTAACTCTCTTATTTTCAATCAGATCTGAATAAAACCCTCACTGTTTGTTTGTTGTTTTCTTTTTTTGTTTTTTTTTTCCCAGCACAAAACTCTCATATTTTAATTCCAAAACCCTACTCCTCATCTATACCTATGCAATTATCTGCTTAAATTAATTCCTTAGGAAAGTACCATGTTTTCTGGGTTTCTTGATAAAGAACACATTTTCAAAATTATGTTTTCTAGAGACTGCAAAGTAAAATAGGAGAAGATACTGGAAAAACAAACAAACAAAAAAATCCAACCCAAAACTCAAATGAAACCAGAATATTCACAGTGTGGAATTAGATAGTGTGAGTCAGTGCACTTTTGTCCAGTATGTCCGTGTCAGTTTTAAAGAGCTAAAATCCTGAATTTTCCATTTTCACAAAGAATGAAAACCATTTTGCAGCTAAGGCAGGACAGTGGCCGTCATGTCAGCTGCCAGTGCCATGAATCTGTGCCTGAAAACCCATTATGGAAATCAGTCCCAATAAATTATTTGCTTTGACTTTTCCCATCTCATACGAAGTAACTGTTCATTGTCCAACTAATAAAAGAGAGGGAGATTTAGAAAGCCCTTAATAACCAGTAATTAGCTTTCTATTTCCTGTTATAAAAATTGAACACAGGAAAGAAGTGAGTCATTTGTACCATTTTCAAGGAAGGAATTGTCATTTTTCTTATAGATCCTCCCACAAAATTGTAATTAATTTTAGCATCCAGATTCTAAATGATGGCCAGGATTGTCATGGCCATCATCATGGAAGCCAAGAGGATGTAGGAAATGGGAGGAGGAAATAGAAATGCATCTTGGTTTTGCTTGAGATTATCAGTACTACAGACCCAAAAAGTCAGTGAACCAAACAACATTAAAAAACCCAAAAAAAAAAAAAAAAAAAAAAAAAAAACAAAAAAAAAAAAAAAAAAGGAGGGGAATAGAAAAAAAGAAAAATTAAAGAAAAGAAGGAAAATCTATGAAAATGTGGGAGCAAGATAGTTCCTCCAAGAGGCAGCATCAACTTTGGCAGGCAAGGGAATCATTAATAGCAACAACAAGGGAGCATTCATTGTTGTACAGCCATGTAGCTTAGTGGCTCTGTGCTGCATGGAGAGAGAGACTAATGCTGGAAAAAAACACCCACAAAACACTTCTAATATTTCCTTTCTCCATAGTAGAAACCATCTGAAATTAATGAGTCTTATTAATGTAAATTGCACCACGCTGTCAGACATAAATATCCCAATACCAAAGGGGCCCATTACCATTAACATCAGAAATGATCAACAAATAAAACTGTTAATGCCACAATATTTACTGGACAAATTGACTACACTCCAAGATAGGCTTATGATCGTGTCTTGCTGTTCGATTTCATTTCCCTGCAAGATGCACTAATGCATGTTGTTATGTGCAGCTGTGGCTGCTTTCCATAAAAAATATCTGTTTTCTATTGAGAGGTGTAGAGCTCGACTTAATCACTGCTGTTTTCTCCCCCTCGTGAAAATGCAGCGTTTTGGTCTCTTCAAAACTGATAGAGGAAAATCGGAGATTTTTATTAGAAAGGATAGAGACAAGATTGAAGATTGGCTCTCAAGAGGGGAAAAAATAAAAAAAATGCAAAACAAAAACACCAGACTAATGACTTAAGTCAATCACAAACAGATGTTCTCCTAAAGAGCTAATAAATTTTTTTCCTGATTTTTTTTTTCCATCAGAAATGCAAAACACAGCAGTCTTTGAGTAAAATATCAGGTTTTTCTGCTGACATTTTCTCAAACTTTGGATTGTTAAAAGACACCAGATTTTTAATAGGAAAGGTCCGGTTTATCACTGATAAAAAAAACAGAATTAATTTTTCAAATATAGTATGAATATAAAAAAGCTCATATTTAAAAGTGCATGAAAAAAAATAGACATAAATTTTTAATTTTTTTAGGCTTTGCATAATTTTTCCTCTGGTTTCCAAACAACCAAATTTCAACATTTAAGATATCTTTCAAAAGTTCAAGATGTAGTTCTACTTAACTAGAATGTCATGTGGAATGAGTCTAACTGGAAAAAAAAAAAAAAATCAGAAAAGAATGGTTCTAGGAGAACTAGATCTGATCTACCCAAATTTTGGTTTTAAACACCTAATTGCCATTAATTTTTGTAGGGCTTTGGAAGATCTGTGAATTGATTGATTCCTTAATTTTATCATTAAAACACCAGGCATACATTCCAAGCAACTCATCTGGGCTCCCTTAATGGTTGGTAGAGGAGGATGTGCACATCCAGAAGGAAATTTGTCCCATCTGGAGAGAAACATCTAAGAGATGTGGGGCAAATTTTCTTCTGAAGAAGTCTGTCTCTCCTTCCACTGTAGCAGTTGTTGAGTTAATGCTAAATGCCTAAATTTTAGATTAAATTAAATCAATCTTTAATAAAACATAAATAATGAAGCATCACTATGGCCCCCAAAGTTTTGGCATTCTGATTATTTAAAAAATAATAAATCTAGCCAAACAATCCTAAGATCCATACCTGCAGAGCAGCCAAGCAGAATGCCTGTATGTTACTGGCCTTTACAGAATTCACAGAATCACTGGGTTGGAAGAGACCTGAAAGATCACCAAGTCCAACACTTGCTCCAACATCTCAACTAGACAATGGCACTGAGTGCCACATCCTGTCTTTTTTTAAACACACCCAGGGATGGTGACTTCTCCACCTCTCTGTGCAGATCATTCCAGTACTTGATCACTCTTTCCATTAAAAACTTTTTTCCTTATATCCAGCTTGTATCTCCCCTTTATCCCAAGAGATAATTTTTGTCCACCATAAACTCAGGAACCACAGTTTTCAATAGGAGGTATCTGAGTATAGAGCAGATACCACAGAGCTACACTGGATTTTCTTCAGCTTTTATATTGCATATTTAAACAGAGCCAGGGACCATTCTGGGAGTCAGAGCACCTGGCACAGCAGTGTTTATATCCACATACAGCCACTATCACCCTCAAATCCAAATTGCTGATGGGGAAGTGCTCCAGTGCTGTTGCCCAAACCATTCATGTGAGTCTTTCTGTAAAAATACAGCTAAACACAATCCAGTGGCTGACTAAGGATTTAATGGGAGGAGATGCTCTGTGCCACTGACCTGCTGCTGCAGGTTTGCTAATTCAAAGGCAGCCTCAGAGTTAAAGCTGCATCAAACGACTCATCTGTAGCAGCACAATCAAGGAAGCCTTGACACAGTTATTAACACAGTGATCCACAGCCAGGGGTGAAAGGATTGCTTGACAGAGCCTTGCTGGTGGAACAGAGTGTTCCCAGGCATCATCCTATCCATGTGTGATTGCACACTACAAATATTGCCTTTTCCAGCCTATAGGCCTTACTGCAGTTCATACTAATAATAATCACTGTATATTTTTTTCCTTCTGTTTTATCTACCTCATTTTAAACAACTTAGTCCCTCCACTTGTGTGCCTGCTGCATGGTGTAATTACTGAAGGTCACAGCAAAAGCCTGAAGCAGAAGGAAGAGATAATTCAACTGGTGGGGCCCCCAATTGACATCAGTTGACCTAATTTTCTTGAAGTCAATGAAGCTGGCAACAGTTGAGGATTTAGCTCATTTTTCCTAATTGTTTCTGCTTTAATCACAACTGCCTCCTCCTTTAAGGACCATCACAGCTGGAAGCTCAGAAAAAATAACAATAACCTCTTCAAGCAATGATTGCAATAAAGCTGTTGGTACCTGTGATGCTGGTTTATAGGAAAGGTTTATACACACACTGAGTTGACTCAATCTGGTGGGGCTGGGCAGTATCCAGGTGTGAAATGCCATGTGCTGTCCTGGATTTAGCCAGTGTAGGAATACAGCACCTTTCTCCAGATCATACTGCCAGGCAACCTTGATAGCCTGGAAGAATATCAGTACACAGGGCAGATAATTTAGGAATGGCAGTTCATAAAAATATGGTTATTGAAGCAAAAATTATAAGCTCTTTCATAAAGCAGCTAGAAAAAAGTCATGAATGACAAGTTAATTCAGACTTTAGAAATCATAAAAGATAGAACAGTTTGAGTGGAAGGGATCTTAAAATTAATTTCATTTCATTCTGCCATGGGCAGGGACATCACTAGACCAGTTTGTTCTGAGCCCTGTCCAACTGGTCTTGGACACTTCCAGGGATGGGAATAAATAAGACACAGATTGTACCTCTGACTTATAAACTCTTTTAAAACTTATGTTCCTGTGAGATAGGAATATATATGCAGGGAATAAATAGATTTTAACCTTTTTTATATTTTGCAGTCTTCACATGAGCATCCATTGCAGATCACTCCCAAAATGAGAGTGCTGTCAATGAACATTCAGCTCAAACAGGACTCAATATAACCATTCTCATTAAACCCAGCTTCACCTTTAACACTCAGATCACTCTCTGTGCTTTCTGGCTGACTTCCATATCTTCTGTTGAACAAACTTTTGGCGTTTGTGGGGTTGTTTTTTGCTTTATATTATTTTCTCTTTTTTTTTTCCCTCCAGAATTACCCATATTCCCGTCATCTTTATTTCTGTTAGATCCTCTTTCCTAGTAAGATCCTAGATATGGAATGTGATGTATATGGGCATAAATTTAAATGTATGTATGCATAGTTATATACATATATATATACTGTGCTTAATCCTTTGCAATTAAGCTTGGTGATAATTGTTTTTGTGCATTAGTCATAATCACTTTTTAAGCAGCAAAGCCTATTATTGCTGTAGTGTGTGTTTCAGATGCCCTGCAGATTTGAGTCGTTTTGGGTAATGCAGCTGTGTGTGGTAAAAAGATTTTACAATGCCTATAAAATTTTGCCTCATGACACGTTCAGCAAGTGAATCTGTGGCACCATGAAAGAGTTCCAGTGCTTTTATTAAATACTGGGTACCATCATATTATGTAGTGTTTAAACAAGACCCATCCTTAGAGTTTAGAAAGTGGAGTTTGGGGTGAGAGTTCATGAGGAGCAAATGGTTTCTGTTGGGTGAGTTCACTTTGCCTTTTTCCTTGGTTTTGGATGTGACAAGTTGGCTCCTCTTTCCTTAAATGTCTTATATGCTGCAGAGTATAAAACCCCCCTCCTTAGAGGCAAACACTCTTGTTTCTGTTGCTGAAATACCTGCTGGTTAAAACAGCAAAGTAAAGTCATGGTCCATCCACACAATGCCTCTAATGAAAGAAGTTCAACCACCTGAGTGCATTATTTGGGATGATTTCCTCTGTGCCTCTGAAATGCAAAGCACCATGTTGGAGCTGTGAGTGAGCAGCACTCCATGGAACACTGGAATGGTTTGGGTTGGAAGGGACCTCAAAGACCAACGAGTTCCAACCCTCCTTCCATGCCCAGGGACTTCTTCCATCAGATCAGATTCGTCCAAGTCCCATCCAACCTGACCTTGGACACTTCCAGGAATCCAGGGGCAGCCACAGCTTCTCTGGGCAACCTGTGCCAGGGCCTTATCACCTGCAAAAGGAAAAAGTTTCTTCCTAATATCTCATGTCAATATATCTTACATTATGAAGCCAGATTCCTCTTGCCCTATCAAAGTAACTTTCCTTCTGTTTTCCCTATTTATGACTCACAGACAAGACAAGAGTATGGGAAAAAGGTAAGATTTGAACAGCCAGAGTTTGAAGTCATTTAGAAGTTGAGATGAGCTGATTGTGTGGTTCTCATTAAATCCCCCAACCTCTGTGGAGACAAGAAGTGGCTGACACAAACATGCTGCAATCATCTCAGATGTCACCAGGACTGTGCCTTTAGAGATCACTCAACATTATGTCCTAAATGAACCCACAGGCACAATTATTGAAAAGAAATGGGCTGCAATCACCCTTAATTAGTTTCAGTTAAGCTGGGATAGAGACACTTTCTACAGTGAACTTTAACCTTCCCAGCCATTTCCACTTTCTTCTTCAAATCACATTACCTTTGAATATCCTTCTCCAGTCTCACCTCTGACCAGAAGGATTCTCTTTTCTGAAGACATTCCCTCTTCCATTGTACCCCTGCAAGCATTTGGGAGGACATAGATCATTAATTTTGTTTTCTTAATTCATCATGCCTTGCTGGATGCTGCAAAAGAGTGAAAACTGATCCAACACCTCCTCCTCCCAAATTAAGACCAAATTTTCCTAAAAAGAAGTAACCAATTTTCAAAAGAGACACATCTTGAAATAAGTTTTCATGAGTTGTTTGATAAAAAGTAGGCAAGCTTCCTTTGGAAAACTCCACTTTTATTTTTCCATTTGACTTGGCTATTCTAGGTATTTTTCTCCTCCATGGTATACTTGACAGGTGTAGAGGAACCTCCCTGAACAGTTTAACTCCATCTGCAATATCCTGCATGGAAATTTCCCAAGAAAAAGAAATCTTGCAAAAAATCCTTGGGAGCAGAGCCTGATCCCCTGGCTGTCCCCTCCTGTCAGGGAGTTGTGCAGAGCTACAAAGTTCCCCCTGAGCCTCCTTTTCTCCAGGCTGAGCCCCTTTCCAGCTCCCTCAGCCTCTCTTGGTCACCAGTGTCCAGCACAAAAGGACAATTCCTGTCCTGGTCCTGCTGCCCACACTGGTTTTTTTTCTCCCATGCAGACACTGCAGTTCACAAGTGGATTAAAATCAGGGCACTAAACTTTTTCATCCTTGTCAGTGACAAGACCACACTCTTGAATAATTTCAAATAATTTTCCAGAATTTTCACAAGTGAAAAGAGGGTTAAAAATACATTTTTCCCCCTTCTGATAATTCAAGCTTTGATTAATCTACACTCTCTATTTTCTTCCAGTGAAGCAAGACACATTAAAAAAAATTCCACTCACCACCCATTTTTATTTTATTCTATTTTAGATCCCCTGGAGTTTTATGAAGTGTTATATCCACTGACTACAAGCTCTGTTTCTTTTCCCTTTCTGGCTCTTTGCAGTTACTGGTGCTGCAATCTCTGAAATCCAAAAAGGAATATTTGCAGCACTAATACAGAGGTCTCATGGATCCTCTGTTCTTCATCCCATGCCTCCTTTCTGCTGCCCATGAAGCTGGTGACACCAAGTGAGGACAATTCCCATTCCTGAATTAACTCCTGGGACACCAGGACACATTTTAAGGCTCCACCACCAACAGTTCTCTTCAGCAAAGTTTGCAGACCACTGCTTTGCCAGAGAATTAAAAGAAAAAAAAACACCATGTGCAGTGCTGTCAACACCTTGGCAATATCAGCCTTCCCTCAATTACTTTTGCTTACAAATTACTCCTAATTTTGTTCTTTAAAGCTAGTTAAGAACAAGTGCTGGTAGGATTGATGGGGAACTAACTGCATGATTAAGTAATTACATTTTTAAAGCTTGCCTTACACTACAACTAATGATTTGTCACACAGTAGCAGAAACTCAGGATAATGAATGGGAAATGTTTACAGGTAGTTTGTTTCTTCCAAGTCTTTTATCATACTGTGGCTGGTGCCATATCTGAATATGATTCCCAAAGAAAGAAAAATCTATCATATCATCTCAGCATTTATGAGCAATTTGTTAGGCCTTTGATCACATGTACCATTTACTATGTGATTTGTTCTATGATCAGAATTAATTGGTGTTAGAAAAGACTCAATTGGCTTTGGATAAAATAGTTTGCTGACAGAAAATGGGGGGTTTCACTAAATTCTAACATACTGTCGATGCACAATAATTCAACAAAATCCAGTACATCAAGAATAATTTGACACTGTTTCAATAGTTTCAAATTTAATAATTTTGTCTGTTTGGCCTCAGCATGTCATTCACCTGAAAAAAATATATTTCAAGCTGTGTATGTATGGAATTTTAATAAGGTTGTATCAATTTGCTGAAAGAAAATGCTTAGGCAATTTCACCTTTTAAGACATTTCTGAATTTTTGGCTTTTTTTTTTCCTCAGCTGGAACAAATGAAAAAAAGACAGTGTTATAAACAAATGATACAGGCTTTGATCAGCTATAACCATGATCTGATTTGATAGCCAGCTGAATTAATTTGATGAAATGTTGACTATTATTTACAACGTAGGAGCATTTGGAGGCTTCAAATGCAATTTTTCCACATCTGAACAAGGCAAGGCACAATTCCTGATGGGCTGGTCCAGAGCCCTGAGATGTCAATGGAAATACTCCTACAGACTTCTGTAGACTTGGGATTTGATTCAGAAAGAAAATGGATCTCTCCACCACACAGCTCTGATCCAGGGAGAAAAGGTGAAGGAAGAGAAAGGGACTCACCCAAGGTCAGATGAAAATATTCTGGTTGCTCCCATCCATAGAATCCCAGAATGGTTTGGATTTGAAAAATACCTTAAAACTCATCTTGTTCCACCCCCTGCCATGGGCAGGGACACCTTGCATAGACCAGATTGCCCCAAGACCCATCCAACCTCTCCTTGAAATTTAAATTGTGAGCTCTTTTAAAAAATATCAATTTTGATAAACTCTGCTCTTCTGTTATATGAACTTGACCAAAATTAAGTTGTTTGAATTTTGGGGATTTTTGTCTGGTTGGTTGGTGGTTTAGTTTTTAAATCACATCAAATCACTAAGGCAACAGAATAAGAAATTTAAGATTTAGGACTCTCTCCAGTCTATATTTTACTCATCATCTGTAATTTATCCTGGGCAATGTCTGCTTGCTCAGAAAAATAAGATTATGGGATTGGATCTACTTTGGGGCACTTTGGTTATAGAGAAGGAAGGATTGTAGAATCCACTTTGCTTTCAGGCTTGGAGAAATGTTTTTGGTGTGTTTTAGTTGAAACCATGGGAGAAGTGGGAGCCCTTTTCCTTTCAAGGGCTGCCCTGACATCTCACTGTCTGCATGCCAACCCTGCCATCCAGCCTGGCACAGGCACAGGCAGCAGGGAGATCCTGTCTCCTGTCACCTGAGCTGCAGAGTCTTTAGAGTTTGTCCAACATCAGCCCCCCCCAGTCAGGCTGAATAATCCATGAAAATATGAGACATTTTTTCTTTTTATTGCAATCTCAACACATTTAAGCCATTTCTACTCTACAGTGAGGCTATTTCCATGAGACAGAGACTAGAGATGCTGGTTCTAGATGAGATTTAATTGCACTTTGAAAAGTGCAAGGAAGAGATTTCTCCTGGCCCAGAGAGTTGAAGAGCTATAGAAAAACATAGCAGGAGGAGGAACAAAGTGTTTCTCAATGCAGTAAGTCTGCAAAATAATGTGACACAAACTTTCTATATCATAGGGAATGGTTTTAATTTTTATACTCAGAAAATACTGAAAATATTCACTTCTTGCTGTGAAGGGGTAGCTGATTTCATCCTCGTTGAAGTAGCAGTAATTAGCTGATAGTAGTGGCTGCAGCAGGTCTTTGTAGGTGTTGTCAGTAGACTAAATAAAATATCAGTCTTAAAACAGTTTATATAAACCTACCATTCTAGCCAGAAGAAGGCATGTCCAAAAAAAAAAAAAATGCAACAAATAAAATTGTTTTTGCTAATAATATTGCGAGAAGATAATAAAAGCCGTTTTGGATATTGTGCTGAAGTGGATGTGCACACGGATTTTTTGCTGCATTTTTTTTTCTCCCTTGTGTGTTTTAAATCTTTTTTCCCTTTTCCTAGCAGTTACTCTTCCAAGCACAAAGGACAACTAAGCTGACATCAAGTAAAGTTAGTATTCTGCTGTCATTTCTCTGGACATCATCTGTGACAGCTGCGCTCGCGGTGGTTCGGTCCCTCACACGTCACTGTTTCCCTGTCAGCTCTCCGTTTCACGTTGCAGAAATCCCTTCTGTCAGCTCCCATTCAGTTTGATAGGTCATGCTTACACCTGCAAGCTGGGGCAGTGCCTCCCTGACAGGATCTGTCACAGCACAGCAGTCACCACGCTCAGCCAAACAGCAACTTCACTCAGCGGCAAGTTTGTTATGACGACTTTTGGGATTTGAGGTTTTCTTTTTTTTTTCTTTTTTTTTTTTTTTCCTTCTCCCTCCTCTCTGCCAGTGACACTGGGAACTACAGGAGAAATGACAACTTTGATCAGTGGGAGAAAGCAGAGACTTTTCTGGCAAATCCAGGCCAAGAGGATGGTTTGCTCTTCCTGCCTTTTCTGCGCCAAGCCCATTACAGGATGTCACAATAGCTAAAATATTCCTTGGATGTGCAAACCTCACAAATCATTTAAATACATGTCCCGGTATTTTTCAGCTATGCAGCTTGAGGAACCATTAAAATCAGAGATGGCAAAAGCCTCTGAGGTCAGTGCTCTGTGCACTCCTGAGAACCCAGGACTGCTCTCTCTATTAATCCATGAGAATGTCCTCCAGTCCTCAGTCCACTCACATTAACTGCATGCAGGATGTCACTGGATTTTCAATTCCTCCTACAGATCTCACCTCTTGGAAAATCTCTATCATTTTTCAGCCCCCATTTTCTATTTTATCCTTCAACAGGTCTTGGAAGGGTCTTGGACCAGTGGAAGCTGCACAAATTAGAGGTGGAGGAATAGGTATGAGATCCAGGGCTCAGCCTTTTCACCTTTTCTTACATAGAGTAATTTTATTAAAGAAAAAAAATGTGTCTCTTGAGGCCTCACACAATGTGATTAGCACATAGTTACTAATTACTGCCCCTTTATGGAGTTATATCCTGTTTATTTTACAAGAAATAAATGTACATTTCCACTTTTAGCTGTCAAAAGACAACCCTCAGTGTGGACATAGAGGTGTCAATAAATTTTGCTGGTTAGACATTTCTTGTACAAATTATGATCTTAGTTTGTGGGGTGGCAGAGTTCCTGCCTTTGTGCCCAATGTACTGACACGTGTCTCCAGAAAACTGAATCTCTAGAAACAAAGGTGGAACTTTATTCACATCATACTAGAAAAAGTGGCTCTGTATAAAGGATATCATGATATCATGAGGACAATATGGCTGTGATATCACAAATTTAATGTATAGCATGAAGGTAACCATGGAATAGGTGAATATTCAAGATTTCAGTGGGATTCAACATCATTCTTCCCCTTCCATCTTCAGAATTTGATAGATAATTTGACCATCCAGGCCAAGTACATTATTCTATTTGAAAGGGGATATTACTTCTTATGTACCACAGACATCCAAGGTGAATGCAGGGTATGAAACCACATCCACCATGGCTTTGTAGTGGATTTTAGAATAGGCTATCTAGGGAAATGGTGAAGTCACTTTTCCTGGAAGTGCTCAAAAAATATGTAGATGTGGAGCTGAGGGACATGGTTTACTGGTGGACTTGGCAATGTTGGGTTACTGGTTGGACTTGATGGACTTAGAGGTCTTTTCCAACCTTAATTTTTTTTTGTGATTCCATAATTTTAGTTATGTTATTTGCTGTCTGTGCTCTCAGGTGAGATAAGTGACACACAGAAACACATCCAGGACTGCTTTCTTTGCACACCTAGCATTAACAGCTGCTCAACTTAAATGAAACAACAGTGTTTAAATACCACAAATTAATTTGAGCTGTGAGATTGGTTTTTCTGTAGTAAAGCAGAATTTTTTGTTTTGTTTTCTTCCAGAGCAAATTCAGGTGATCTAAAATTGGACAAAAGAGGTTTAATCTTTTTGAGATTAAAAAGAAGATGGAAACAGGTTGAAGATTTAGAGCTGCAGCTAATCAGTGAGAAAGATGTGGATTGTCTCCAGATGTTTAAAGATTGTGGTGTTTCTGAGGCAGAGTTGTGCTTTAAGGCCCAGCAGCCTATTAAAAGTGGGAAATATTTGATTTGATAAAAAAGAGACTATCAAGACAATAGGTTATATGAGGCAGAGAAAACTGGTTTTGCACTGAGGATAGTTTCTGGTTGATTTGAGGTGCACTTCCAGTGCTGTAAAAAGCTCTGTCATCAGGTTTGAACAAATCACCAGAAATATGGTCACATCATACAGAGCAGAACATCCAGAGGAATACTGGGAAGATACTAGAGTAGCTTGTTTCTAGTATCAGTGGACTTGGTACATAAAATAAGAGGATTTAGGTGCTATATGCATTGGAATTATTTACGTTTGTTTTAACCTGTCACAGAGCCACACACTGGTGTTTGTTGTATTTCTAGAGCCAAGGTTAAGAAACCTGCACAACCATCAGTGCTTCAAAGCAATGTCAATCTCCTCATTCCATTAACACCTGGATCACAGCACCCTGATCCAGACAAGCATGCTTAAAAATAGAAAGATTTAGATTCTGTGTGCATCAGAATTTTTTTTTAATCAGTCATGGGCAGGTGTCTGTTCCTGCCCTGGCACAGGTCACCCATGGGTCACAGTCCCCACAGAGCTGCAGCTCCTCTGTCACAGGGCACCTTCCTCCAGGAGCAGCTCTCCAGATGTTTCCAGTAATGTCATCTTCCACATGTCTCCTTCATTTCTCTCCATATTTCTCCAAAAATATTTCCTCATCTATTTCTATCCATCTGCTCCACACCTCCTTTGAGGCTATGAGCAACTAGATCTAGTTGAAAATATCTCTGCTTATTCCAGGGGGTTGGGTTAGATGGCCTTTAATGGCTCCTTCCACAAAAACATTTTATGATTCCATGATCCTATGATTATCTGTATTAATTGTGTTCCTTCTTTTTGTTCATTTCTGGATTGTGAATTTTTTGGGGAAAAGAATTTTCCTTATAACTCCAATGTACAGACAACAAAGAGAGGTGGTGGGAAATCTGAAAACTCCTCTGCCCTGCCTGCCTATTAACCAAGTCAAACCTTGTCACTGCATCCTCCTGCCCCAATTTCAGAGACTTCAGGCTCAGATCCCTGTTTTCTACAAATGTCTGTGTTTGGAATTCTGCAGTTAATATTTCTTCTTCCAGTGGCTTCTTGTGAACTGGTCTCTTGTGAACACTCTTCAGTGTCCCACAGCATCCTCAGCACAAAGATTAGCAATGCAAACCCGAAAGAAAATAGCTTTCCAATTTTATTCTACAATCTAAAAGACAAAACTTAGGCAAATAAAAAAAAAATTAGGGGAAATCAAATGTGGTACATAAGGTAATATCAAAAATTCTGAGCTGAGTTTAATGTCTGTTAGTTTTGCATGATGAAGATGCAGCTTCTCTGTACATCTCAAAATTTTTGGCAGCCTGTGAAGCCACATTTCATAGGGAAATCCCAGTACTGAAGTGCTGCAAAAATACAGACACACAGAACAGCAAAATACCTCAAGAAGTGATACACAGTGAGGGGGAAATAGCATTTTCCTTTCACTGGGAATGTTTGCTTCCAGAAAAGAAATAATTCTTTGGGTTTTTACCAAGGGATTTTTCAGTTTCAGTGTATAATTTCTTTATTTACCATTACACTGATTATCCATACTTAGACTAATGATCAAATAGCTCCCAAGTCCAAGATATTTGGCTAAGGCAGCCCACAGGATTTTTCTTTTCCTTTTCAGCTCTTTTTTTCCCCCTTTTATTCCAAATTTTTAGGGTGATTATAGGGTGTGTAAGATTGTTAAAGGATTGGCAGCAAGCACAAAACTCAAATCTTATATCCAGAGGCTAGAGGAAATGTGAGTTGCCAACATGCAATTCCTTCATTGTCCCACCAGTGTCCTGAATTAATGGAGGAATCATGCTCTCACTCCATTGAGGGAAGAATTTAGGCTTCTCTGTTTCCTAGAGACTCAGTTTAGGATGAGAACAATTAATCATATGTTGAACTCAAAATATTTGATGAATATTTATCAACCTTAATGCTAGAAAAGCTAAAAAGCTGCAGTAAGAAGCAGCTCTGGTATTTTTCATTATTATTATTCCTTATATCCAGGATTAACTTGAAAGAAAGTTGCTACATAATCATCTGAGAAGCTGCTGAACTTTAAATCAAAAGACAAATTGGGATCCTGCTTTCTGATGCAGGGGATTATGGGACAGAACCAACCAAAAATTTAGATTTTCTTATTCCTTTCCCCTTAAAACCATGTTCAAATTCACAGTTCATGTGCAAAAAGGAGCCAAAATAACAAATAACAAAATTTACTAACAGATTTTAAATAATTACAGCTTGAGCATCTGAAAAGCAAGTTTCCTGGAGGAACCATGGGAGTGGATGCCACCACCTCTATCTGGAGACCAGGGAGTTATTTGGTCTTTGCAGCTGCTGGCTATTAGCTGATAAATCCAGATTATTATTAGTCAATAATTCTTTTAATATTAATATTAAAGGAATCTAGATTATTTTCAACATGCTCACCACCTTTAAAAGGTTACAGGCAATTTTTGTTTGCAGTTTTTTTCTTTATTTAAATAAAATAAATAAGGAAAAAGTCAAAATTTAACTGAATGAATACCACACACACAGATTTGGTGTAACAGAAGAATTATTGCTCTCTCCTCACAATATTTTGAGATCTTCTCTCATTAATACAAACAGAAATTTCTCTGAAAGTCTGAAAAAAACCTCACCTTAAACTGGGGAAATCTTGGATTTGAGTTTTCATTCTTCTGTGGATTTTACCTGCTGTTTATAATCTCATTCCCAGTGCTTGAAAGATATTTGCCACCAGTTTTGCCCTCTAACCACCTGGACTTGTCCTTGACTGCTCTCCTGAGCACTTTAAGTCATATTCCCTAAAAGAGAAGCTTGGATGTCTTTGTAAGCAGACCAATTGCTTCTTAAAATATGTAGAATTTTCTATTTGTGACTGAAGAATTTGAAATTTAAAACTAAAAAAAAAAAAAAATTGTGGACAGAAAACTATCAATATAATGGCAGGGGAAAATCTTTGTTCTTTTGCTCTATTCAAAGGATGAGCCAGGCTGTCTCATGTGAAATAATCTGCATTTGGGAGCTGACTGTGGCCTTGTTCTGCACTTTTCCCTGGCAAAGATCCATGCAGGTGTCACAGGAAATCCCACCTGTGAAGAGAGCACAGGACATGCCTGTTATCCAGCCAGAGAAACCAGGCACAAGTTACCAAAGGCACTTTTGTCCACTTATCTTTCTTAAAAAAGTGTGACTTCCGTCTCTTTCATCTTTGAGTTTTTCTGGTTTGATCAATTAAGAATCTTTTGACTCACTTGTTTATTTTTTGTCCTTTTTCTCCCCCCTCACTGTGCACTTGTTTTCCAGGATCATGAAGGAAGGGTCACATCGTGGGTAATTCTGATTTATCCATTTTGTTCTCATACTTCATATCCATTTTCTTCTTCAACTTCTACATCTTCCCAATTTTCAGGTAGCAAGAATGCTGAAAGAGAAGTTGAAAAAGTGAAAAATTATGTAATTTTTTTTTTTGGCTAGCAGGTAAAAGACAGACATTGAACTTCTCTAAATAAATATAAAGACCATATTAAAATCAGTGTTAAGAATTACCACAAACAGCCAAATCTATAATCTGTCCTCATAAAGAAATATAAACTGCTGGACTAAATTTCAAGTCTCTGTTTATTGAGGTTTTCAGGCCACACATCTTTTATGAGGTTCATCTGAATTTCCACTTACTGCAGTACAAGGCACCAAGTGGAGAAATGTTTTAATTGTAGAATCACAGGATAATTCATGTTGGAAAAGATCTCTGAGAACACCAGCTCTGACCATCCACCCAGCACCACCATGTTCACACTAAAACATTCCCCCAAATGCTGCACCCATATGTTTTTTAAACACTTCCATGGATGGTGACTCCACCATTTTCCTGGCCAATATTGTTTCTGCTCAAACTCCCTCTGGAGAGGAAAAGGGTTTGCAAGGAAATGGGAAAAAAAAAAAAAAAAAAAAAAAAAAAAGTGTTTTTGGTTTTGTTTTTAATGAAAAGCAAATATTCCAGAGTCATCCCTACACTCCAGACCCTCCTGCATCGCCTGTCTCAGCAGAGCTGCTGGTCCCTTCTGCCTAAATGACCCAGGGTGGCTCATGCTGCCTGCAGACAGCCCTTCCTCCAACACAACCCTGGCACTTTGTCTCAGATGTCAGCTCAAACACAGAAGAATCAGCTCCTCAGATCTCAGCTGTCTCCTCAAGTTGTGAATGGGTGTCTCCTGCTCTGTCTCACACGAGTGCTGTTTTCAGTGATTGGATGCATGTGGGTTTTTTAAAGCATCCCATGTTCTTCCTGGGATGCTGTAACAACACCAGCAGTTTTCCTGGCAGCCCCCAGCCCTGTGCCCTCCTCCCTAAACCCACTTTCCCCTCTGGCCTTTGGTGTGGTGATGTCAACTGGTGCATGGATGTGGAGGGAGGCAGCTGGTGCCAGTGCTGACACAGGGGAGCACCTTCCTGGAGGGCTCCTGCTGCCTAAAACCCCAGCAGCACCCAAAACCCACCCCTCCAGCCAAGGTCTGATTCCACTTGTGAGCAGGAGCTGTGCCATTCCAACAGATGGGCTCCTGTGCAAACAGCCAAGAAAACATGTATTAATAAAAAAAAAACCCCAAAAAATTTAAAAAAAAATAAAACAGTGTACTGAGGGCATGAATGCCAGCCAAAAACATCAACATCTCTCCATGTCTTCTCTTGAGTGTACAAATCCATGGTTAAGGGGATGTGTGGGCGCTAAGCTGAATTCATTAAAAAAAATTAAAACAAAATGCCTGGCCACGTAGAAAGAGCTTTCAGAGCATTAGGAAATGGGCAAGGTGCCCTGAGAGAGAGGAAAATGGAAAGAGAAAAGTAATATCCAGGAATAAGCTGAGCCAGGAAAACACATGGGGTCTGTCTGGTAATTCCCAGAGCCTGTGACTTGTCTGGGTGCTCAGTTCATGAATTTGGTTTGGGGACAGAAAGGAGGGGGAGGTAGAGCCTTTTCTCTTGGGCTTTATTTCTTTTCCCATTCAATCTATTTCTCCTTTAGTAGGCCAATTTTGAAAG
>NC_136685.1:3472010-3647010 GCF_903797595.1 Erithacus rubecula | reverse complement strand
TGACCTGATTTAGAAACGTGCCTGGGGATAAGACAAACTGCATCCCAGAAGGACCTTTTTCCCCTCCTGCCTCTCTGGAGGGAGTTTGGATGATTTGCTCAGATGCAAATCCCTGCTCTGGTGACAAGTGGCACCCAGCCAGCACCCATGTGGCAGTGGCTGTGGCTGCCCTAGAAACTAGACACTGCTGGACCCTGAGCTGATGGTCACCACCTTCCTCTGATCACACAATTATTTCTCTTAACCTCTAAACAAGTGTGGCTGCTTCCAGAATATCTGCTAAGGTGCTCTTCAGCCAGAGAGAAAACCTAAATCTGTCCCCACCTTGGAGATCTCTGAGTCTGTGTGGCAAAAAAAGAAATTTGCCCAAAGTTTAGGACTCAGCCACTTGCAGAAGTGTTTGTTCCAGGGAGTTTTTTCTCAGCGAGGACTGAAGAGAAGCTTGGAGTGATTAATTTCAACCTTGAGAAAAGGAAAATCTGGGAGACCCTTGTTTGTGTGTACAGCTGCACAACATAGGAGAATAAATTATAAAAACCATGGAATCACAGAATGGTTTGGGTTGGATGAGATCTCAAAGAGGGAACCTGAAATTTTATACCTAAAATTTGGTATTTAAACAAAAAGACTTTCTGTCGACTATTGCCTGTTAAAAAAAAAAAAACAAACAAAAAAAAAAACAGGAAAGAGAGGTCTAAATAACCACTCTGGACAATTCTTCAAGTTTTTAACTAGAGCTAGAGAAAACCCTCCTTTCCACTAGACACAGAAGCTGTCTTAGGATTAAGATATTTTGAAGTGAAAGTGAATTGGAGATAGACAGTATAGTGTGCATTTAAAATCATTACATACATAAAATTCAGAGGTTGGACTTGATGATTTTCTTCTTCATCTTCTCTGACCTTAACAGCTCTATGATTCTATTCTGTGATCTGTGCAGTAAGACACAGGATTTAAAATTTCATGATGAGGCAAGATTGTATTTAAAAATGGGAAAAAATGCAGCAGATTCACGTGCCAGTGCTTAGGTACCAAAGCAATAACCACTTTAGGCAGGGAAAGCAGATAACCATTAGATTTCACATGAAATTCTTTGGTAGCTGAGGCCACCAAACTGTCCAGATAAAAGGAAGCATCTGGGAACATTTGGGATTTGGCAGCACCAGGAGAAGCAACACACAGTTTAAAAATACTGCCCCTCAATGGGAGAAAACGTATTTCTATTAAGGGACCAGAATTGCTCTATGCCTGTTGGAATTTTTGCTTGTGCACAGGAATTTAGCTCCAGGTTCATGTCTGTCACTAAAATTGACAACTGCCTATGGCTCTCTACAATTGAAACGTAGATCTTAAATTTCACATCATTATCCAAATAAAATATATCTGCCAAGGGGGACTGGTATTACACAGTTAGAGAACTGTGATACCAGTTGTCTGATTAACATATTGAGAGGAATATAAGAATTTCTCACCTATTTTCCAGAGGGAGACTAACTGGGGAGCTTGTGGTAAAGAGACTAATTGAACATCCTCCCTCTGCTCACTATGGAGATGCCCAGAAATATGTGTGCTCTGTGTAAGCAGGTTTTCCCTCTGCATATTGCTTTTTAGGACAGTAAGGAATGAAATCATTATTTTTTTTTTTTTTTTTTTTTTTTACCTCTTTTACTACAAAAAGAGCTAGCCAAATTTTCATGTTGAAAAGTGTATAGCTTTCCACAGAAAGGTTTCTCATGGCTGCATAAAAGAGTAGAGATATTAAAGAGATAAGTTGCTTTCAGAATGAAGAAGTTCATTTTGGGGAGATATCAGTGAACAGAGATCAGAGAAAACCTGTTCAAGCTTCATTCAGACAATGATTTATTAATAGCTGAGACAGATGTGAATTTACACATTACAGGCAGAGCCCAGTTCAGACCTGGATCCACATTTCCTGTGTGGCTGAGGTCAGGATTTTGGATCAGTTCATCAAAGCAGCTGACCAGGGAGGATGCTCAGAACCAAACTTGCCTCTGAAGTTCTTCCAGGGTTTGTGTCTGATATGTTTGTGACATATCAGAGAGAGCTGCTTTCATCTTTTCTGCTTTGCCAGGACTTAAGAAATAGAAAACTGGGTCTGAGGACTCAGACACAGAGGAGAGTGTTGCTGTGAGTCAGCTGAGCCACAGTAGGAGATTCTGTGCACATTCTTGGCCCATGACATATTTGAACTAATGAGAATCATGTTACCTTCTAGAGAAATCAGTTAAAGCTGGCACAAATTACCTGCAGAATTGCCACAGATGAAAAATATGCCCACAGACCATTGACACCCATAAGTTGATACATCCCTTGTATCTCACCCTGGAGCCAAATGGATCCATTCCAGGTGGTTTATTCCACCTTGGACAGTAAATAGAATTTGACCCATATCAGGCCTGTGCAGGTATAGCTCTTCTACTTTCAGCCTTCTAAAAAGTACAGTCTACCACAAAAAGACTGCAGCCAGCAGGTCAAAAGAAGGGATTATTTCCCACTCTTCCCCTCTCTTTGGCTCTCATGAATAGTCTGAATATTCTGCTTCCAGTCATCTGAATAGTCTGCCCAATTCTGTGCTTCTTTGTGGAGGAGAGAGATTGAAAACTGGAGAAAGTCCAAGAACTGCTGCTAACGCAGCTACAGAGCTGGAATATGCAGAAATGTATGAAAAGATGTGGAGGGAAATGTTCATTTTGAGAACAGAAAGCTAAATGGGATTCTGGTTGTTGCTTTTGACTACTCAAGGTGGATGTTTTGAGAAATTATTCTTATTTTTTTTCCTTGGAGGTGTTAGGATTCTCCTCCTTGCAGTTTTTAAAGATAGGAGAGACATTTGCTTTCTAATAGTCCCCATGAACCTTTCAGAACTGCTGCCACCTTTCAAAGAAAACTCAAAGTGTCCTTGCAATGACCTTGTCCAGACAGCTCAGCACTCAGGGGTGCATCCCACCAGCTCCTATGGACATGTGCATGTTCAGTCTGTTTAAATGTTCCCAAACCTGATCCTTCTCCACCAAAGTAGTGGAGGAATGCTCTGGAATTTCCTCTGCTCTTGGGGCACTGAGATTCATGAAAGGCAGTCTGATCAATAAATACAGATGGAGAAGGTATGGGGTACTTCATCTTTTTTAGTCTCCTTTGTCACCAGCTCCACAACCTCATTCAAAAGCAAACCAAAATTCCCACTGGGTTTCCTTTTGCTCTATATGTGCTTGCAGAAATTTTTCCTGTTGCACTTCACCTGTGAAATTCAGCTCCAGGTGGATTTTTGCTTTACCACCCTTGTCCCTGCACTTGGACAGCGTCACCTCTCTTGGGTCACCCCATCCTGATTCCAGCTCTTGCATGCTCCCTTCTGAGGTTTTCTGAGCATTTTTTGGGAGCTCCTTGCTCATCCATGCAGGCCTTCTGCCACCTTAAAGGTGGAATTTTTGGAAGGGACCTGTAATGATCATCTAGTCCACCTGGGGATCAGGGATGATTAAAAGTTCAAACATGTTGTTAAGGGCATTGTCCAAATACCTCTTGAACCCTGACAGACTGGAACATCAGCAACTTCTCCAGGAAGCCTCTTCCATGTTTGATCACCCTCTAGGTAAATAAATGCTTCCTAATGCCCAGTATGAAACTATCATGGTGCAACTTTGAACCATTCCCAGGTGTCCTATCTCTGGATAACCAGGAGAAGAGCTTGCACAAAAGAAAAAGCAGCTGGCTGAGAATCTCTACAACTGTGCTGAGTCAGGTAGACTGAGTAATCCTTGGGCAAGAAACACAGGAATTAAGTGGGCAACCAATGAACAAGCCCTGCTTTTGTGCACTGCACTGGTCAGGCTGATCTCAGCTCAGCAGAGCTTGTTACACTGTCTGTCTCCTAGAGGGATGCTCTGCATTGGATGTGGCTCAGAGAAAAGTCTAACAGGGATAATTAAGAGTCTCATTTTGTCTAATGGTCTGCAGAGAAGATTGCAGGAAGGTTTTAATTTAAAATCTGTGTCTTTTAAATAAATTATAAGGTTTTAAGTAAACCTTCATTGTAACAGAGAAAGATACTGGGGAAGCCTGGTAGGAAGATGCTGAAGTTAGACAAAGGAAAAACAAGAAGAGAGCTCCAATGCTTATCATGGCCAAGACATGACAGAAACATCAAAAGGGTGCCATGAATGCCTCCATTTTTGGTATTTTCACATAAAGAAATACTGGCTCACCAAGGGATATGATTTAGCCAGAAATGGATAATTAGCTGAAAACAGATGTTAATAGGTAAAACTTTATCACCTGTTTTACACAGAAAATTAGATTCAACAATCAAATGTGGGTTCTTTTTTTCCTCTGGCTATAAAAATATGTGATTGCTTCCAGAGTCAGAACATTGCTCATATAAGGGGATTTCATGTAGTTTGCAGAGGAAAAACATTGGAAAATGAGTAGGCACAGGAAAAGCTGCCATTAGAGAAGCTCCAATAATGAGCTACTCATGTCCTGCAGGAGGCTGTAGTTTCCCTGGGAAAAGGAACATCTCAATATTTACAAAACAGAACGTATCACCATGTTTTATTAGACCTTCCAAATGAATACAGTTCCTGATTTCTAGTGGTGCCATCATCCCTAGAGAGGCCTTTGTGTTTTTCCAACTTGGTTGCTTTGCACAGAGGGCACATCATCACACTCACAAGAGGGTGCAGTTTTGTAAGAAATGAAAAAAGGGTTTCATGGTGTGGTCCATTCTGCATAGTAATGCTAGAAAATGCTGCTTTGTGGTTTCTGTTGCTCTCATTTTTTAAAGTCCTTATTAGAATAAGAAATGTAGTGGGTGAAGAAAAGAAAAAGGCAAAGAGAGAAAATGTTCTGTTATGCTGAGCCCCTTTTCATGATAATTTAGTCTAAGGAAGAGTAATTTCCAGTGAGAGGCACAGCAAATCCTGAGTCATGATGAGATCTTGATTCACTGCCTTTTATCTTCTGCACCACAAGGACACAACAGTGGTTGGACACTCACAGTGTCAAAATGCTTAACAAATTATTCTGATGCTTTTAATCTCTTCAGCAGCTTCTTCATCTTTCAACACTTCATTCTGTAGGGAAGAATCAGGAATTTTTCCCATCTGTTGTGAAAGTGAAATGATTTCAACCTACAAATTATTCCAGACTTGGTGGAAGAACAGAGACTGTGATCTGCTGTTAATGTGCCAGTATTTGACATTTCCTCCTTGTCCAAGGATACTTTATAGAGTATTACCATTATTATTATTATTATTATTATTATTATTATTATTATTATTATTATTATTATTATTATTTTTAACTCTGGAAAGGAATCTTGAATATGTTCACAAATAGCAATAAAATTATATAGGTTTATGCACCCAAAAAACTAATGTTTAGCATGCAACAAACATTTTTAGCTGGTGAGGTTGGAACTAGATGATCTTAAAGCTAAATGATGATCTTCCAAGCTAAACCATTCTGTGATTTTATGATTCAGGTATCCATATCTTATAAAGAAAAAAAGACACATCCTCAAAAATGTGAATTCTGTGCCACAAAATGTTCAGGGCAACAGCAGGCCAAAACCAAAATGTAAATTTTAAGCCAAATTTTATCTATTTTAAGGTATCTCTAAATAAGGTCTGAATCTTCCACATGAGTGAAACACCAAGATTCTCACTGTACATAAAGGATTAGTAGACACTGCAACTCTACCTTGCAGGAAAATAAAAAACTAAAATGTATTTGTTTGGGTTTTATTTTTCACCATCTTGCAACTTTGTGAGATGCATGCAGTAAATGCTAATAATAAATTAAATAATATATCTAAAATATGCATCTCCTGACAAATTAAAGAACATTGCAATATTCTGATCTGGGGCTAAAATAGAAACTCAAAATCACCAGAATCAGTCAGAATTAGTCAGCACAGAAAAAAGAAACCCCAAGATGCTGCTATTATGGCTCATTCCAGAAAATAGGCAGCACCTCACTGTCCTTTCTGAGGATCCATTAGGGGTTAATTGCAGATTCTATGGCATTAGGACATGTACAGGTGGAAATTATCCACATTTTAAAGTTTCCCCATTTTTAGCCTCGGTGATTATTTCTCAGAGAGATTTTAGACCTGATTCTGGAAAGATCAGTCAGGGTAGACAAAGAATCTTCAGGAATGACATGAGCAGATGCACCACTCATCCCACAAATGATTCACAGGAAGAAAGCTCTTTGGCAAATATTGAATACTTTATCTTTTAATCTTTGTTTTTTTTGGTTTTTTTTTGTTTTTTGTTTTTTTTTTGTTTTTTTTTTTTTTTTTTTTGAGAAACCAGGAGCAGTGTGTGAATGATGCTGTGCCCTATTTCCCTTCTGTAATCCAGTGTTCTGGAAGTTGGCTCCCATTGAAATGCCAGGGGAAAAGCATCCCACAACTCAGGATACTGCACTACATCACCTCTTACTTTAAAAAAGAAAATTAATTGGTTGTTAGGAGCCAAAATGCTTATCCCATCCAGATAACACTTTCTCTTAGAAGTTTTTCCTCTAAGCCAGGTCCTCCTGGTATAAATTTGAGAAGTCTGTTTAAATTAATGTAGTTACACTGATTTACATGATCCACAGCTTGATTTCAGCTAAACTGCTCCTGTCAGAAAGCAATTTTTGGTTTATAAATCCTTGACCCACACTGAGACAAGTAGAGGAAAATCAAAACCTATCTTTCTTCTTTTTTTTTTTTTTTTTCATTTCATGTGCAAGGAAGGAAAAAAGAATCAAATGAGAACTACAATTAAACATATACAATCAGGGAGGAGGTTTACAAAAAGAAATTAGTGGCATGGATAGAAAGAGAAACAGAGCACATATTGAAACTGTGTGCCCTATTTGCTGAATGTAGCCTTTGTGAAGCCTGATGGATCAGAAAAGAACTGGAAGCTGCACTGCTCTGTTTATCCAAAAATAAAATATTGCATAGGTCAAGCAAGCACAATGCAATTCCTCCTCCCTTTCACTGGATCTCAGCCTTGACCTGAAAAGCCAACTCTCTAATGTGCTGAAAGCCTTTCAGGTTCCCACTGCAGGGAGGGACTGACAGCTTTCCTGAGCTATGCCAGGAATAAGATAGATCTGCAAAAATTAATCAAGATCCAATTTAGCAAGAGCTTGAGCACAAGTGTAACTCCCTTTACCCTCCAAACCAGGCACTCACTTATACAAATTACTAAATTAGTGTGAATTTAAAAAATCCCAAACTGAGAGAAATCTTGTGGGAGAAGCTTTCCAGTTACATTATGCAGAAATATACCCAAAATTAATTTGAATCAGTTTTATCTTCTCCCGTCCTTTTCAAACATCCATAAAAATTGGTAAAATACTCCTTCAGCAGCTGGGGGGGGGGGGGGGGGGGGGGGGAAATAAAAATGAAGTTTGAAACCTCTGACAATCAGCAGAGTCCTCACTTTTATCCAAAACTATATATATGTATAGGGTATATGTATATTTAGTGGAAGGTCAGTCAATGCTGCAGCCAAACTGGGCCATTTTTAACTCATAACAAATTTCCAAGTAATTTATAACCTTCTGATGGTGAAAAAAAAAAAAATCACATGGCTCAGGAAACCTTGCTGAGACCATGTCACTCACTTCTCTTAGATGTGTTTGGAGTTATCTTGCCAGAACACATGGTTATTCATTCATCCTTGTCTGATCAAACTCAGTTTCAATCTGACCTTCAGAATAACAGGCTGGTACATCCTTTTCATTTGGGACTGTGAAATCCCTGATCTCTCAGAAAACTGCCAAGCACAGAGGGTGCTACCAACAGGTGAATCTCAGAAGTTTCATAACTTCCTTCAGGTAAATCCTCCAAAAAACTGATTAATCTTTTAATTAGGTACAGACAGAGCAATGAGCTCAGTAGTGCCAACACATCACTGTATGGACTAACTGTGGGAAGGGGGACAGGGCTGACCCCATCCCAAATATCCAAATGGTTCTCTTGGATTTGAAAATTGCTCCATTGAGTTTCCAGTGAGCTGGAATCCTGTAGGGATTTAAAGGATGTGCACTTGTGGCACTTGGGGACAATGTTCAGTGACAGAGCTGGGTAAACACTTGGACTAAATTTGAAATATCTTTCCTAACCTAAACATTTCTATGAGTCTCTAATTCCATAAATAGCCCTGAGATCCTTCCTAGTTTGTTGCACTTGTGCATCTGTTCTAATTTTGACAAGAAATGAGTGTGAAATACATAAAGTACATAAAAATAACAAAGACTTATTAGTTGCATTTATCTTTAAATTTATTTTATTTAGGAATACAGGAAAAAAAAAAAGGAGTGCTGTTGAAGTACTTTCTATAATTCATTTGGTTTCCTTTAAAAAGACCATACATTTGTTTCAGTTCTTTTTCCACTAAGTAAATCTTGAATATCCTCACACAGATTGAAAAAAAAAAACCAACCAAACCCTAAAACTAAAATTTTAACCTAGGAAAAAATACTTACAATGTCTTGATATTTTAAATTCATTTTTCATCTAATTGCCCTTTTATGGGAGATTCAGCCCCTTCCATAGTGGTTCTCACCCCTCTCTCCTCTCCATTCCTTACCTGGCATTTACTCTCTAATAGGATGTGGTGAGTAAAGACCTGCAGAAGCTTCAAGCCCTTTAGGAAACTGAGGAATTGCAATTCCAAAACCCAGTGCTAGTTTTTTCTCTGGAAAAATGTTTACACTACTTTGATTTTTCCTGTGATTCTACTAAATCAAGGTAATCTGTTTACAGTAGAGAAAAAAATAGAGAAATAGTGTTAAAAGCAAATTCTTGCCATGCATAATTCCTTGTGCAGACACTGAAATTGTACCTTAACAAGTGGTTAAATGCTTACCATCTTGTTAAATGCTGATCCCTAAATCCAGATGCAACCACTGAGACACAAAGCTCCTCCACTGGAAAGTAAACAGGGACAGAGAATTAGAGCAGGATGATGGTATCAGAGAGGCCAAATTTTTCCATAAAAAGCACCAGGTTTGGGGCTGCAATTGATAAATTTGCTCAGTGATGGAAAGAGTGAAAGACTTTGGGGGTATAGATGTTGGGCAGAGGGAAAGTTTGGCTCAGGATGCAAAGACAATGTTTCCAATGTTTCTGTTGAGCAGTGAAACTTCAAACAAAGATCAAGCATCTTCCTAAAGCATGGCTGGACTTTATGATCTTTAGAGGTCTTTTCCAGTATTAGTGATTCTGTGATTCTGAAAGACACATTTCTATAACAGTTACAAAAACAAAGACAACTTCAAAACCCAAATAACATAAACTTATTTTCTCTCTAGAACATCTCAGGTACAAATTTTTCTTTGGTCAGGATCTGCCTCATGCCCCTCACGCAGTTGGCTTTTAAAAACCATTAACAAATCCAGTGGCCAAAGTACATATTTAAATGCTCAAATTAATTACCCTAAAATATCAGATTGACATCTCTATGGGTGCCTGATCTTCAGCAAATAAGATTTTTCCTCCTTGAGCTCCTGGATATGAAACTTGCACCCTGGAGCCATGGAGAGCAGCCTGGAGTGGGGGAAATGCACCATCCTTTGTTTCACAAACAGTTAAAATGGGTATGATGCATCTTTTGTTTCAATTTTTTAATTTATTTTTCCAATGTACATAGAAATCATAGAGAGAAGAGGTAAAGAGAATAAAACTATAGGAATAAGAAGAAAGTTTAATGAGGGTTAAAACTTCATAGGCGTAAAATGGTGAATTCTAAGATCTTGCCAACACTCTCAATCACCCCAGAAATGAAAAGGCAGGGATGTGCATCCGTGCACAAAGGCTGGAAACCCTTTGGATCAGGTCCTGCTCCTAATCACGGGAGTTTCTCTCCTCCGACCGCACAGGATGGGGCCCTTTCATTATCTTCCAACCAGCCGATAATTAGCAAGTTTGGTAACAATCCTGTCAGGCGAGCAGCCTGGGGAAGGGAAGGGAATCTATTATGTGTCCGGAGCCTCCTGTGCCCGATCTTTTGAGCAGATTGGGGCGGCCGCAGGTGAAAGCGGCTCCCGGGGGTTATCGAACCTGCCAGGGCTGCGGGCACAGCAAAGCCTTGCCGGGAAAGGTTCTCCCAAATATCTCCAGGATTATCCCCCCCCCTCCTCCTGCACCAGCACATCATCTGGCTTTAAACTCCATCCCCTCTGGCGCTCCTCGCCAGCGCTCCTTATCCTTTAGTCCCGACTTTTCCCGAGCATCCTCGGGATGCGGCGGCGCCGCTTGCCAAGCACCGGGCTGGATTAGCTGGGAGCCAATAGCTGGGGGTCAGGATTAAGAGGCCGGCGTGCACTTTAATACAAGCTGCCTATAATTAATGGCATTATTAATAGCTTGACTGAAAAATTCATTAAAAAATCCATTAAAAATAAATACCCTTTTACAAAAGGCATCGCCTTGGGTAAGAAAAACAGAAAAAAAAAAAAAAAAAAAAAGATAAAGGAAAATTGATTGGTGGTTTTCAGTTTGCAGAAAGACAGACCATAGTTCAAGCTGATTAAAATTGAACATTTTAGATTAAGCACCCTTGCCAAAATATTCTCTGTAGTTACCCAATATGAAAATATTATGAGATGTCACATTTTACATTTTTTATATGTGAAGGTTTCAGCATGAGGCACATCTACCACGTGCACACGCACTCAGATGTGCCTGTGCACATGTCCCCATGCTCATACTTAGAGGCAGCTTCTTTCCTGAGATATTTTTTCTCCCTCAGGAGCATCAGGACCCCTCCTGCAACAGAGGGTAACTGTAAGAGATAAACTCTGAGACTCGACTGCAGAGTGTTTTCAAATGATGCAGAGCTCCCTGCCAGCACATATCTTCACCTCTCCCTTTCCAGACCTAATTTTTGCATCTAAGGAAAAGAAAAAAAGGGGAAAAAAAAGAAATCAAATAGAAAATGTGTGTCCTTTTCTTGCAGGTGTGTGTTTCCCTTCAGATTTCACTTCCCAATGCTCATCATTTTGAGTAGGCAGAATAGGGAGTTAAAAAATCAGCTAAAACTGATTCTCGTATGTGCTAAGGCCTCCTAATGCCTCTCCAGTAGGCATTAGGCTAATAAGAGTTAATAGTAGTGCCAAAGGCTAATAAGAGTAAGAAAAAGGATATTTTACACATTTTTTTTTACTCCTTTTTACATCTCCTGAGTGGTGTAGAGCAGACTCACACCTGGGACTTTGAACTTTGTGTCCAAATCTTTGTTCTCCAGAATGAATCTCACAAAGTTATGAGTGAGAGTACAAAATTACAGCAATTCTACACTATTTTGCTTAACTCCAGCACTAAATTGAAAATCCTGCCAAGGCAGACACTGATTTCTGAAACTATAGGTGAAGACCATGCTTGGACAGCAACATGGTCCATTTCTAAAGCACCTACTCTAAAGTTTCTATCTTCTGATAACCACCAGGTTATGTCACAGAATCACAGAATGGTTTTGGTTGGAAGGGACCTTGAAGCTCATCCCTGCCATGGGCAGGGACACCTTCCACTATCCCAGCTTTCTCCAAGCCCCATCCAACCTGGCCTTGAACACTTCCAGGGATGAGACATTTACTGTGTTTCAAAGAGAAAGAAAATGTTTGAAGGATTATACCAGATTTAGTGCCTAAACAGTGATTGACAGCCACTAAAAGCAGATGCAGGAGTGAAAAGGGAGCTCTGACAGAACAATCTCCTAATCCCCAAGAATCACAGCTTTGTTTAAAGCAGCAAAATCACCACAAGAAAGAGCAGGATCCAGGAGCTGGTTAAGGATGTAAAACCCAATCACTGCTTTATCTGCCAGCTTGGTTGCTGCTCTGCTTTTGGCACAACCTCTGCCAGCCCATAGCACAGAAAGTTCACTTTCCATCACTGTTACACTGCAGACACTGTGACTCATGTGTGAGTGTCTCACTTGCTGTTTCCATCCTTTGGACATCCAGCCTGGAGTATCAGTGAACTCTCTCACGCTTCTTCCCAGGAAAGCAGAAATCTCTCTCCTTGGCTCTGCTCTCCCTCTTGGCTCCTCCTGTTGCCAGCTGCTACTTTTAATGGCCATCAAACCATTTGTGCCTCCAAATTAAAAGTCTCCTGGAGGCTATGTCAGATCCTGCCTTTCCTCCTGAGGAATTCAGTGATTCCCTGCACCAATGGCCCCTGTGCTAATGAATATGGTAAAGTTGTTTTTGAGGCTGCAGCACTGGGGTTTTTCTGCCCTTAACTACATGTAACAAGCAGGAAAAAATTCACTTTCCCAGAAGATATTCTGACAGATAAGTGCTGTAAGATCTCATGTTGGTGAGTCACTGGTTCTCTGATCAATGCTGTTATTTTACAGTGTTAGAGAAGAGCATGGAGTGGGGGCTGCCACAAAATGTGCCTCCCCTCAATTATATTTTTAGCATTAGGTGTTGAGACATTAGGTGAAACCTCTCAGGATTGGGTGTTCAGGAGCTATGGACACAGAACTATCCCTAAGAAAAAACAGTCACAAATTGGACTACATCCCATGTTTTTGTATCTGCATAATTTACAGATTTGTAATCACAAGACTGTTTCAAAAACGATTTATTAAAAAATTGTGATGAAATCTACTGAAATCTAAAAGTTTCATAGGAAGAAATCTATTTGACTTTTTTCTTCAAGCTAAAAAATATCCATCATTTAAAAAATTATCAACATTAAAATTTTCATTTTCAGTTTTCACTTCACACCTTCCAGTGAAGTAAAATAGATTCTCTGTTAGTTTTTTTTTTTCACCTAAATATTGTAAAATTAGCTATAATTTAGAATTTTCATCCTTGTTTTAAGCACACAAATCTTTGAACACCTACTCATCATCATATGCTATCTTATTTGGTTTCCTTTAACATGTTGGTCTCAGGTCATTTAGAATGTGAATTTAACCTGAGGACAACATTTTCCTATGCAATAAATCAGCACAAATCCTGGTCATTGCCAGTAAAAGGCAACCAAGTTGATTTTGGTTTGATACTACAATCCAAGCAAATTATTTCTGTTTTCAGTGAGATACAACCACCTCTAGTGGCAGAAATCAGCCACCTGCTGAAAGGCTGTGGCAAAGAGAGGGAAAAGAGATTATTAAAAAAGGATTTTAGGAAGAAAATCTTCCCTGTGAGAGTGGAGGGCCCTGGCACAGGGTGCCCAGAGAAGCTGTGGGTGCCCCTGGATCCCTGGAAGTGTCCCAGGCCAGGCTGGATGGGCTTGGAGCAACCTGGGATGGTGGAAAGGAATTGTGGATGGAATGAGATGATCTTTAAACTCCCAACACAAATCATTGTGTGATTCTGTAAGAGTAATAATTTGAAGCTAGGTCTCTACACTGACATCAGTTAAAATTTGGTAGGTTTTTATCTATCATAAAAAGAGGTACTGAACATTTTTAATCTGAAAGGCTGCAGAGGTGAACATCTGCCTCAAAACCACCCTTCAAAAATCATAAGCTCCTGGTCCATTACCAATATATGGAGAAGAATGTTTCCACTGAGACTTGACAGCTCCTCTGCCATCCCAGCACCTCTGTGTTTCCAGGACCCAGTCACATTTAGACTGGTATTTAGCTCAGGTATCTCTGCATGATGTGTCAGATCTTGGTTTCCTCCATAATTCTTTCATTCATCCTGGTAACCTTATTTTATCAAACATTAGGAGTGAGATTCACTTGACTGAAGGTAGATCATTGCAGTTTAAATTTTTGTGCCAAAATCAGTCGCAGCAAATCCTCTCCCCAGTCAAAACTGGAAAAAAATACTCCAGGATTATGAATTTTCTCATCCTGAAATAGATATCTAAAATTTGAAGATAAATTACCTTTTTGCAAGTGGCTGTTCTTATTTATTAAATATAGTAAGATTTCCAATGATCAGCTAGATGAAATATCACATCTCAAAGTGAAATGAAATTACTGAATTTAATCTAAACATTTTTTAAATCTGCATTACAAAAAATTATTCATCTTCAATGTGATTTATGGCAGATTGCATGGAAGAAATAGATTACATATGCTACTTTGATGGAAATTTTTACAAGCTAAAACAAATTACTGAAAGAAATTAATTGTCATTGGAGGATTTACCCTGTGTTTGCTTTGAATTTAGGGCTGTGTGATTTGATATTAGAAGGGTAACACAGGTGCCTAAATCCAGGCCAATAGGGAGTGATCCAGTAGAACATCTGCAGACATGAACAGAAAATTTGATGGCAGACACCTGAGCCCAAAAACCAGGTGCAACACCTTGGCACAAAGGTGTTGATCCATCTAAATGTTCTATTTCAGTTAGAAGCTGAATTTAAAAATAAAAATTACCTTTCTGAAAGCAGTGAGATTCAGATGATGAGCAGTGGGCAGAGCTCCAGGTGTGGGTAGCAGTGCTATCCAGCCTATCCCAAGCTGTGGGTGTCTTAAAGTGATCATCTGACAGAAGGTACTGCTAAAAGGAACCTTTTTTGGCAATGAGACATCACCTACACAAGCATTTGCTTGGTTGCAGTTAGAACCTGGGGGCACAGAGCAATAAAGTGTGTGCAATGCAAAAAGCGTTAGGTACCAGAAGAGATTAGCACTGATAATAAGGAAAAGAAATAAAATGTAAGATTTAGGAAAAGATTTGGAAAGTTTTCAGGAGGAATCACCTGTCATAATTAATATCTACTGCAGCTCTCTGATTATGAGGGCCAGGAAACTCTTCTCAGGTTTTAAGCCATTTTTTCTAGACCTGTCCATAATCAGGTCTGGAAATAATGGCTTGAAATAAAATGGAAAAATGTAATCTCCTTTGTTTATCACACAGAAATGATTTGATAAGGATCTGTGAGATCATACCCAGGGAAAGGGGCCACATTTCATCTGCAACAAGGAAGAAACGCAAAATAAAAATGATACCTGTGGAAATTATTACCTATAAAGACTGCACAAGGTGGGGTTGAGCAAAGTGAGGCCAATGGGTGGAGCACCTGCTGGGCTGAATTTTGGCTCAAGTTTCACACCTTTACATTTCCACAGCAGCTTATTCCTGGTTAACCCCTCTCCAAAATAATTTCCTCCAAAAAAGGTGGTGCTCATTTCTCTCTCTGATGCTCCAGAGGGATAGCACAAGTGGCAGAAGGGATGGAGAAAAGGGACCTGGGTGTCAGGGGAAGGTGTCAAGCTCTGGGGCTCATCTGCTCTTTCCAGCCCTGGAGCAGCCCTTGAGTGTTTCACAAGATATCTTCATCCCACAGACAGCACAGCCCAGAAAAAGGGATGTTCTTTGGTCTTTGTACACCAGAAATCACTGAAAGAAATTCTCCAACCTGTATAAAAAACAAGCTGGTGAAGGACCTGATACATGCCTTGTCTCTTCTGACTAACATTTCATAAAATTTATTATTCCATCTCTTTTCTCTGATCATCATCTACTGTATATTAACTAAACTGAGGAGTTCTAGATTGAATGTTAGGAAAAATCTCTTCAGTTGGAAGGGTAGTCAGGTACTGCAACAGGCTGCCCAGGAAAGTGGTGGTGTCACCATGTGTGGAAGTGTTCAAAAATGTGTGGCTTTGTTTAGGGACATGGGTTAGTGGTGAATCTGGCAGTGCTGTGTTGATAGTTGGACACAAAGATTTTAGAGGCTTTTTCCAGCTGCTGTGATTCTGTGATCCTACAAATGACCACAAAAAAAAGCATCAGAATAGACTCCAGTCTGGCTGCTGGCAGGTGGCATTTCTCAAGACTGGATAATATCCCCCAAAACAATTATTTCATTTTTTAGAGAAGAAACTAATTTTGTCCCTGACAGGAACTTTTGATTGCAAACATTTCTTCATGTTAGTTAATGTTCAAAAACGAAAAATTTCCTTTCCTTTCCTTTCCTTTCCTTTCCTTTCCTTTCCTTTCCTTTCCTTTCCTTTCCTTTCCTTTCCTTTCCTTTCCTTTCCTTTCCTTTCCTTTCCTTTCCTTTCCTTTCCTTTCCTTTCCTTTCCTTTCCTTTCCTTTCCTTTCCTTTCCTTTCCTTTTCCTTTCCTTTCCTTTCCTTTCCTTTCCTTTCCTTTCCTTTCCTTCCTTTCCTTTCCTTTCCTTTCCTTTCCTTTCCTTTCCTTTCCTTTCCTTTCCTTTCCTTTCCTTCTTCCCGTCCCTTCCCTGCAACTTGCCTTCCCTTTCTTTTCCCTTTCCCATTTTCTTCTTCTTCTTCTTTTCTTCTTCTTTTTCTTTCATTTATCTTTTTTTTTTTTTATTTTTAATTTTTTTTCCTTTTTTTTTTTTTTCCTTTTTTTTACCAAGTGCACATCAACTCCTTCTTCTGGAGAACTCCAAACCTGCAGATTTAATCAGCAGGGTGGGGACTCTTACAACGTTACCCACTGGCTAAATAATCCACTTTCAGTTTGTGCACACAGATTTGATACTTTTCCAGCATCAGATAGCAACTCAAAAAAGATTTCTTTTATCTTTATCCTTGTTCAAACAAGATGTCTGGGTGGTAATATTTCCGTTCTCTCTCAGCCCACGGAGTCCTAACAATAACACACTTCACATGGGTTAATCAAACTGAGATAATAGTGTCATAACTGAGCCAAAATTATGGAGATCTCAAAGAGCAGCAAGAGAAACACCAATTCATTGAAATTTTCCTGTGCCAATGCAATGAATACAAGTGGAATTGTACTGTCATGAGTCTCTACACAGCAATGCAGAGACTATAGGCAGGTTTTTCTTTCAGGTATGTGGTTCTCAATTATTTTAAGACAGCCAGCTTAATTTTCTCCAAATTAGCTGCTATTCCCATTTACTAACAACATGGGTAACTTGATCAACCTGAACTTTCAAATTCTGGAAGTTTAAAATTCCCTTGAATTGGGAATTATTCTCCATTATAGTTCCCCATTTAAATGCTACTTCACCCCTTCAGCTTCACTTGCTATCCCAGTGCATCCCAAGAAAGTTTCCTTCAGTTCCAAAATACTGACTGTTCAAGCCTTGACAATTACACTCAGAATATTTGCATACCTTTATTATGCATCTGTTAACCATCTATGAGCAAAGCTTTATTTATTCTACCCTTGTACTTGTTCCTAATAATACCATTCCCAGCTTTGATCTCCTTGTTCTTGGAATGATTCTTGTGTGTTGTCAGCACCTTTTTATTTTGATGATGTTGACAATAAAATCTTTTTCCAGGTGAATTTACTGGGACTTCCCTTCCTGAACTGGGATGTAACATCCTCCTGTATGCAAACTTTAGAATTGTACCAAAGGCTCTTATCTTACTCAATTTTTCAGCCCAGTACCACTTGGGATTGCCAAACAGAGATGATCTGCACTGGGCAGTGAGAAGTGAGAAAAGGCTGCTCTGAGCTGGGACTAAATCTCTGATTCCTGAGCCCCTCATCACTCAGCTGGTTTTCCTACTTGTGCAGATAGAGGCTCTGAATTCTGAAAAAGTGGATTTTTTCTTTCAATACTTAGGGAGAATTTGCAAAAAAATATGTAGAGGGACTTCTGACAAAAGCATGGCATGATAGGACAAGAGATAGTGGCTTTAAACTAAAAAAAAGGGAGATTTATATGGGATATTAGGAATATTTTTTATCTTGGGAGTGTGGGGAGGTCCTGGCACAGGTTTCCCAGAGAATCTGTGGCTGCCCCTGGATCCCTGGCAGTGTCCAGGAAGGTTGGATGGGGCTGGGACCAACCTGGGATAGTGGAAGGTGTCCCTGTCCATGGCAGGGTATGGAACAGGATGGGCTTTCAAGTCCCTTCCAACCCAAACCAGTCTAGGATTCAATGATTATGCAAAAAGGAATGCAAAGAAAAAGAAGGGCAAGTCTGCTTAGACAGGAAACAATTAATATATGCTGCTGGTGGTAGAAGAAATGTCCTTTGTGTTGAGGTTTTAGCTAAAATTAAGATATGAAAGCCATGCCAATGCCTTGCTCTTCTACTCCACAATATTGGTCACCTTTTCAATTTACAGTCAGGTTTGGATAATTGAGGAAACCCATATGTCTATGATATATTCATGGCACATCTAATTAAATCAATAGAAACTGATCTAAAAGCAAATTATTTCCACAAGTAACAACACTTTTATTTTTAGATTCATGTTCCTCTCTGTCTGTCCAAGCACTTTTTAGTGTGCTCTGTTCAGGAACTCCATCAGCAATGAGAGACATCAGTGTAGCTGCATGTGTGCTACTCTGTATGCAAAAGATATCTATGAGTATTAACTAAATTTGCAAGAGGAATTAGGATCAGTAATAAATGCTTTAGCAAAGAGGCTTTTGGGAATAAAATATATATCTTCAGGCAAAATTCTCATAAACTAGACATCATCTTTGATTTACAGTTTATAGTATTTTCCTATTCCATTCCCAGATTCAGTGCTCCTGTTCTGTTTGGTGTGAGTGAGTGCAGGGTGGGAGGGCAGCTCTGTAGGATAAAGTTATGTCAATGCAGTCATGAACTTGGGGAAATAAAAACCATAAACTTCAGTTTGCACTAACCAAGCCAGGCTGCAACCTGTTGGATTCACTCACTGCTCCTAACACACAAATACTGTGCCAAGGATAAAAAAGTCAATGGCAGAACGCAGCCTTTGGAGGAAAGAGCAAAATATGGCCATGTGTGCAGAGAGGAGGTGAAGAGGAATGTTTCTGGGGTGCTCCCTTCCCACTCCACATAAAACCAGGTGCCAGAAACTCAGTGGGAGTTGCACCTCAGTAATAATTTTGAGAGCTGGCCTGAAGTTGTTGTCCATCTCTACTTCTGTAGATTCATAGTGCATGAGGCCAGAAGGGGCCATTTGAATTCTCTTGCCTGACCTCTTGTATAATAAGTGGATTATTATGATCTCCTCTGTCCTTAAAGTCTTTAGATCACATTGTCACATACCTTGGCTTTTGAAGAATTATCCCCAACAGGATTCTTTCCTTTTTTTTCCCTTTCAATTTTAAATGACCCTATTAATGGAGCCTCCACCAGTGACAGGTTGTTTAAAAGTCACTTCAGGACTATTTTTTCCCCTTCTGGTAGTCAGCTCCTACCTTCCTTTAATTAATTTAATTCCATTGCTCATGGCAATGTCCACACCCTAAATAATTCCTCACCTTCTTTGGCATTTAAACCTTTCAAATGACTGTAGGCAATTTCTCTATTTCTTTTTAGTCATTTCCTAGCCAAGCTCCATGGATATTAGTTTTTCAGATCTGTCCTCATAAGACAGCCCTACCCAGCCTCTTCAGGGATGTCTCAGCCTTGCTCTTCACTACCTCAAGGCAGAGCTCTGAGTTCTCTGCCTGCTTTAACCCCCCAGCCCAAGCAAGGTGTGGGCAAAATTCCCAACTCAATGAGTCCATCAAAGCTGCCACTGATTTCACTCAGTGTTGGAGAAGCACTTAAAATTCGTGTGGTTCCTTTTGGTGAATGGTACAAGGAAATGAGTTCAAATCTCTGTAATGTTATCTCTGAAAAACATTTTGTTTCCTATGTCCTGACACAACCTCATGGCTAATTTTTAGATCACTTTTATTTCAAGTAATTTTGCTGTTTTTTCCCTGAGTCTTATTTGCCACACAACATTTTTGCAGGAATGAATTTTTATTTTTTTTTTTCAGAGTGCTCTGCCTTGAGTTTTTCAGGTTGAATTTTATTTCACATTTCTTCCCAGTGGATTCCCTGTGTGTCCCTCTGTATTTTTCCTCTTTCCCCTAAGGTCACTTCTCCATCCCTGGTATGTTCTCACTAAGATGAGTTTTTATTGTGCCCCTCAGTTTCTAACTGAGTGTCCTCATTTCAAAGAGGTATCAACTGATTGTGTTTTGCAAATGCAATTATAACCTGCTATTTACAATAACCTTCCTTCAAAGCAATAATGAGAATTTCTATCTTTCACTTTGCTGTGTGGTATAAGCAAGAGGATCTCACTAGGACAGCTATACCATTCTCCAGATTATTCAAAGGAATCCTAGTTTTCATTAACTTCTTGCTGAGGGTATTCATTACATTTTCAGCCCATACAATAGACTTATGAGTCAATCCAGTGCAAATTAACAAGCTGAATTAGATTTTGAGTCTAATACTTGGCAATTACCTATTATACAGTAATACACAAAATACTGTTAGGGTCATGTTAGTATCTGCCTGTCCCTTATCACCCATCCATAGTACATAAACTCCTATATTGTATATATATTAATATATTCAAACCAAATATATTATTTACATCTTAGGAAATAGAAATATGTGTAATGTATTTTGGTACATACACACCTAGTAAGACACTAAGCATGCCTGTAAAATGTTCAGTAGCCAAGAGAAAGTGTCTAAAAAACTTCAATTTAGTCACTCGATGTGAAGAGTAAAAATCAAGTTGGCAAAATCAAAACAGGTGAGAAGATGCACAATTAGATCATGGAGTTTATGTCCAAGAGAACTTTTCAACATAAAACCTTTACTAATTTAGAAAAGTGCAGGTAATTTCTGAATAATATGCTGAGTATTAAAATGTAAAGTATTGATTGTGAAGAGGGTGGAAAATGACATCGGTTGGGGCTTAAATACTCTTTCTGTGAAAATGAGGGTATAGGAGGCACATGTGATTTCCATGGCCATCTCATCATGGAGAACCCAATTTAACAGCCTGAAAATGAATAGACATTGCAATTCCCTGGAGCATCCAAGGCATTCTTATGGGAGTGACAGATACAGGATCAATAGAAACCCTGTGATTCTTCAGTGTGGCACAGCCCTGGCAGTGTAGGACTGGATTTGATGCACAAGAATGTGCAGCCCAGATGTCACCTCAGTGACTGCACCATCACAAAGCACTGGATGGCCCCAGATGGCTGCTCAGGAAAGCTGTGGCTGCCCTGGAAGTGTCCAAGGCCAGGTGGGATGGGGTTTGGAACAAGCTGGGATAGTGGAAAATGTCCCTGTCATGGCAGGGGTTTGGAATGAGATAATCTTTAAGGTTCCTTCCACCCCAAGCCCTTCTTTCCCTTAGGAAACAAAACTCCTCTACCAATGTGTGTTATAATTCAAATTTTATGTGGGTGCCTACCAGTCAGCCTGTGCATTTCCTAATTACACTTGTAAGGAAATCCATAAAATCCATCTTGGCAGTGGCTGCTCACTGATTGTTTTTTGGTGATATGGAGGAGCTGTTGTACAGCATTAGCCAATTCATCCAAAATTAGGGAGGAAGCCTGTGCTGGAGCTTGGAACAGTTTACAGGTCAGAACTGATTTTCTCCTCCTGTGTGGACAGAGAGAAATTAAGTTAGAGGGAAGAAAAAACTATTGCAAGGCAGTAAAATAAAGGTGAATTCAAGCTTTAACCCTTGATGCCTTTGAGTACAGATCACTGCCAAGGACAATTTGCCAGGGCTGCATTTCTCTGTTTTAATGAACTTATGCTGAGAATTGAGAGTATTGCAGGATGCAAACAGTCCAAAATACCAATACATTTATGAAAGCAAATAAAACTTCCAAAATAATTTTAGTGCTCCTTGTATTTTGTCACACTCCAGACAGTTGTCTGGTACTGGGAGCAGCTCTCCTGGGAAATCCTGCACCAAACTCTTTGATCTTCTGAACCTCTGAAACCATGGATAACCATAACAAGAATTCTCATGGGCAAGATCCATGAGCAGTTCCTCCTCCTGAGACAGGCTCAAACATTTTGGGGGGCAGTTCTAGATGTCCAGGAGATGCTCTAAAGACTCAACAGCAGAAAAAACTGAGTTCTAGTGCCTGACAATATTATGAAGTGTTGAACTCACCTGTGTAGCTTCTGGATCAACTCAGATATTTGGTTGGTTGTTCTCTCCTAAAGAACAATTCTATTGATAACAATTCTATTGATAAACTTATTTGTTTATGTATTTTTCTAAATTGAGTGATAATGGTTACAAAGTCTCATTTTGTAATAAATAAGAAATAAATAAATAAAAAGAGAGAAAGTAATGTTGAAGTGTCTAAACACCCTATTTTAATATTATTGGATTAAAATATTTATTTCTAAGCAATTTTTATGTTAAAGTGGTCTTTATTTTATATAAAATAAAAAGTTTGGATTTAAAAACACACACAAACCCAAACCCAAAAACCCATAACAAAACCAGATGCCCAGATATTACTTCAAGTAGAAATATGTGAAAGTAAAATTTTCAGAAGCACCTACATGACTTAGAAGCAGAAGTTTCATGTAAAGATGTGGTTTAATCTATCAAAGTTTCTTGCCCAAAGTTATTCAACAGACCAGTGACATATCAGGAGGATCTTTGATATGAGTGCATACTTAGTTTCATAATTTCTTTATCATTTGTCTGACCTACTGTGTCCTAATGTTCCTCTCCACCAGCTTGGTCCTTATTCAGGGAAATTCCAGTTTATTTAATGTTTCTGCATAACCCAGCTGCCACCCACTGCAAACACATCACAGGCCACAGACTCCATACACCTGACCTGGCATTTACTGCAGCCCACAGGTTCTTAGTGCAATCCATAAAGGACATTTGGCATCTCTCTGCCTTGCCAAATCCACCTCAGGGTTAAGCTTCATATGTTCTCTTTTGCATCAGTTCCTTTAAAGATGGTGCTTTCTTTAATGAGCTGTCAGAGCTGAGCATTTCTCTGCAGTTAAATGGTCCCAAGCTTTGCCTGGGTTTATTCATGCTCATAATTAGGGAGCACAGCACTGTCCCCACCTGCAGGCTGGGAGCTGGTGGCAGGTGAGGGGCATGGGAAGGTGGCAGTGTCAGAGCCAGCAGGTCATCCTGAGTGTGGCCACTTAATGCAGACACAGGAAAGTGAGGATTTGTCACACCAGGCTGAACTGACCCCTCAGCACCACTGGTAACATTCAGTTCCTGATTTTTAGGTAAAAGGAAAAATACAAAGGTGTCCCACATCTTAAATTCCCATATTAAGTTATTGTTTCTTTTATTCTTGTCCAAGGATGGGGGGAAAGAGAATATTTGCTTTTATTCTTCTATTATTTTTATTGTCTTACTAAGGATGAGACACAATTTTCATAGGATTATCATCATAGAATCACAGGAAGGTTTAGTTTGAAATGGACCTTAAAGCTCATCCAGCCATGGGCAGGGACTTTCCACCATCCCAGGCTGCTCCAAGCCCTGTCCAACCTGGCCTTGGACACTGCCAGGGATGAGGCATCCAAAAACAAGCTTTAATTGTCCATTGGAACTTTTTATTTTCCAAAAATGAGGTACATTAAAAAAAAAAAAAAAAAAATCCCTGACAGCTGCTTTTCAATACGCAACAAAATTTTATAAAATATCCTGATATTACTTTCCATGAGGATTTAAATAGGATTGCTCTGACAACTCAGCATTTTAAGGAGAAGGTGGCTTTTGATATCAAGGTTTGTTTATATTTCAGGAAAAAGAGAACCAGCTCTAATCACACTTTATCTGCTTCTCCTTTTTAAGCTGCTGTCTTTTGGGTAGAGAGATCATTTTTACAAAGAGTTTTTACAGCAGACCCACTAGGCATTATTAGAATCAAACTGATGATATTCCTCCTTAGGGCTAAAGAAATGGAGATAAGAGAAGTAAATACAATATTCAAGGTAATTTTTAATAAAACTGAAAAAGAAAAAAAGTCTGTGATTTCTTCAAATTTAGATGATTCTCTTGATCTTGAGAATAAATGCAACAATTTGCCAACCAAACTAATTTTGCAAAGCAGATAGGGTAGAACCAGTAATTTTATAAATAGGATGAGTTTGCAGGTTTAACCTCAAAGAAATAGCCACTTCCTTTTCCTGCAGAAGTTGATATGAAAAGAGGGTAGATAGCATGAATAATTATGATGGCTTGAAGAATAGGTCTTGAAACTGCTTCAGAGTGGAGATTAACTTTTTTTGAGTTGATGGACAATTTCACAGTAAGTGTTCAAGGAAGGGGCTTGAATGATGCAAAGATTGTACTTTATTATATTTTATTTTATTTTTATTTTATTTTATAATAGATTTTTTTTCTTTTTGCCCATCAGGGCACTACATACATATACAAGCATGCCCATGTATCTATCAAACTCAAAACCAGTAATAATTCAGTCTGCTCAATTGTTTTAATCCAAGGATATAGTGAAGTCCCTGATCTGTCTTGTTATTAACCAAGATGAAAGCCAAATCTTCAGAAGGCTGAATAAAACCATAAGTTTTTGACCCCTCTGAAACTTAATGGGAAAGAAAACAGAAATTCTACTATTTCTAGAAATTCCTGGGTTCCAGGAATAGATATGGATCAGTGCGTTGAACTGTTTCATTTTAACAGATCTAAATTATTCATTCTTTCCAGTCTTTCCTTTTACCATAAATTGCTTTAAAAGCCAAAACTGAAAATATCTATTGACCAAAAAAACCCTTTTTAAAAATTTAGTAATGTCCAAGTGGGCTGTTTTTGTATTTCTTCACATCCCTACTGTCATCTCATTTTTCTTTAATATTCAACTAGTTCCTTTTTTCTTTTTTTTTATTTTTTTTTCCTGAGAAAACCTGTGGATTCAACAAACAGCCAACCTCTTCCAAAGATTTTGTTGAAAATGTTCAACCCTTTTCTGTTTATTCACTGCCCTGCTATAGCAATGTCTTGCTGCCCTGTAATCCTGACAAGGGGCAGTTTTTCTCAGGATAGACACAAAGCCCATGGGAATGTGCATCTGTTTGAACTCCTGCAGCCTTTTAATCTGCAAGGGGCACCATTAACCCCAAAAAAAACATTCACAGGCTCGTGCCACGGTGCCCACTGCTCCTGCCCTTTGTTCCCAGTGCTCACCCTGCTCACAGGAAAGGAAAGCTTGGCTGATAACCTGACTTAAATGGGAGCCAGCATCAAATGTGATGCAAAAAAAAAAAAAAAGTTTGGGATGTGCATGTCAGGTGAGGGGCCTGAGGTCACAGCTTTGCTTCTAACCCAGCTGTGAGAGGGGAGCAGCATCCTGGGGGCACTGAACTTGCTCCTTTCTGTCCCTGTGTGCTCCATGACTGGAGAGAACAGCCTGGATCAGGGAACCAAGGAATGTTCTGGGTTTGAAGATGTCAAATGTCATCCAATTCCACCTCCCTGCCATAGATGGGGACACTTTCCACTGTCCCAGGTTGTTCCCATCCAGCCTGGCCTTGGACACTGCCAGGGATTCAGGGGCAGCCACAGCTTCTCTGGGCACCCTGTGCCAGGGCTCCCCACCCTCACAGGGAACAATTTCTTCTTATCATCTAGGAATATTTGATATATTTAACTTCTGCCTATCTAATGCTGAAAGGATTTATCCCACATTATTTCTTTATTCTGGTCTGAATCTGAACTCAAGCTTGGAGTTCTTCCAGTGACACCCACAGGCTTTGCCTTGCATCTTTCCACCACAGCCACCATTAAAACAAAAGATCAACACTTAAACCTTTTCTTTATTTCCCACTGTCACTTTAGATGCAGCTTTCCCCTTAAAAGAAGAGGAAATGCCAAAAGTGTCACAGTAAATGCAATTACCAGCGTCTGCTTAACGTTTGGGGCTCGAGCCTTTTTTTGTTTGTTTGTTTTCTTCTTTCAGCTCTCACATTTACAAAACCACAAGTGAGAGGATCCCAGAGACAGAGCTGCTGCCACAATGAAGCAGAAGTTAAGTGACACCAAAGTCCCCTTGTCTGCCAGGCACATGCACACCCGGAGTCCCATCTGCCGGGCCCCGATAACTCATTTGCGCTGCCCGGCGGATGGCTGGGCTCGGAATCAGCTGCAGCACACGTGCCTCTTGCTCTCTAATTCTTTATTGTTATTCCCTGAACTCTGGTGGCCCCAAGCAGCAGGAGACAGGGACACATGTAGCAGCTCTCACCCTCTGGCCCAGATACCAGCCCCCTTTATTTTTTTCTTTTTTTGGTGTGTGTGTGTTAGGCTCCAAACACTTCCCAGGACTCTCATTCACTACGGCAGAGTTGTTCTGAGAATTTGGCTGACGCTCACATGGAGCTCGTTTTCTGTTCTTTCAGCAATGCCACTGCTCAGGAGGGTGAAACACTCATAACCCATCCAGGTTTTCAGTGAATAAACCTTTAGCAGAACTCCACCAGGAAAAATTTAAAAAAAAAGGGGGGCGGGGGGGGGGGTTGCCCGGCAAATCCATCTTTGTATCAGAGCAGCAGCAATCGGGAGCCAAGCAGGAATTTTTTCCCAAGTAACAAGGAGGTACTGCCCACCACACTTGGCTTATCTGGGCAGTGATTTGCATACATAACTCTCCGTGAAGGAGAGGTATCCGCTCTCTTTGACCTCAGTAAATCAAAAGCAGACAGGTCACAACTTTAACTTATTTCTTTGGATACCAATCCAGCGACACACAGAACCGTATGAAGCACATGCATAATACATAACCCAGCTCTGGTGCCGACCATCTGACTTCTTTTAACCCCCCTGGTTTTTGTATTTTAATGCTGCTGAATTTAGACCTGCCATTTCAGGTTCTTTTCGTTGCTGTTGAATATATTTGGCCAGAGTTTGTTCTCTGCCTTTCCAATGAGGTCAGTAAGTAACTCAGTGTTTACACAGATGTTTCACAGAGTAGAATTTGTTGTTAATATGTAAATTGCATAAGTGTGCTTGCCACTGAGTGTACATATTTATAACTGGATAGTTGCAGGTATATAGAGATACATGGATCTGCATAGATAGATAGATAGATAGATATAAATAGATATAGATATATAGATTAGATATAAATATAGATGTAGATTAGATATAGATTAGATATATATATAGATGATGTAGATATAGATAGATATAGATATAATATATAATATTAATTTATTATATATTAATAATATATAATATTATACATATTGTACACAGAACTGCACAGAATTCTGTGTAAGATTTGAAGTACTATCTAGGTACTACATGTAAGATATTAGACATTACATAGGTATATACCTACCCTATAGGTATACAGAGATGTATATACATATATATACATATAGTGGAAGACATCCTTACCACATGTGGTTATTATTATTTGCTGTCTATCATTATATGGTGATAAGATATTGCTGCTGTTGAAATAGGTGTAAATATCCTTCAGCAGCTCCAGGCTTCTGGTTTACCAGGGAAGAGAGATGGTTTTGGTGTCAGCATTAACAGTCTGCTTTCTTGTCTGCCTGAAGTCAACTCCAGCCCTGCATCAAGCAAATTTTATGGGTTCTTCAAAGTATTTTTTAAAAATAAGAAGTATTGTTATATCATTTATATTCATATTATTATTATTATTTTATTCTTATTTTTATTTTAATATTTATTTATTTATTTATTATTACTATTATCAGAACTGACTTTCTGCAACAGGAGTGCCTTGAAGATGAAGGTGCAGTGATGAGATTGAATACATCATGTCTTGCCTTTGTGATTTGATAGTTCTGGAAGGGCTGAAATAAAGAAAAAAATAAAAATAATAATAATTTTAAAAAGGCATTTCTTTAAAAGAACTTTTTCAGATTTTGTCCCTTTAAAAATTACAGAAAGTCCTGAACTGGAAGGAACCCACAAGGATCATTGAGTTCCACTCCTGGCCCTGCACAGGACAGCCCCAATGAAATTGTGTGGCTGAGAGAGTTGTGCAATTACACCCAGAGTTCTGACAGCCTTGAGGCTGTGATCATTCTCTGGGGAGCCTGTTCAGTTTTGGGATGACTCTGGAATGTCCAGCACAAACTGCAGATATTTCAGAGAAATTGTGTTCAAAGTATGAGAGAGGGAAAGTCACCACACATCCCTGTGAAATGCAATTACCCCTAAACTTATTGGAATAAGAGGCTAAAATTAAATACTTTATCCTCATATTTTTGCACAGAAATGTTAATCATAGAACCACAGAATGGTTTGGGTTAGAAAGGACCCTAAAAATCAACTAGCTCCAACCTCCTACCATGGGCAGGGATGCTTCTCAAGAGAGATACAGGAGAGCTGTGTCTGTGCTAGCAGGTAAGTGAGGATCTCATTTCACCTTTCATGCCCTCCCACAAACTGCTTTTACTGCTTTTCCCCTCACTCCTCTCCCCAAAAGACCCCACAAAATCTTATCTATACAGCCCCTGGTCCCTTCAATCCCACAGTGACCTGTATCAAGAAAGTCCTTGAAGGTGCATCCCACCTTATGCTCCCAAGAAAAGCTCACTGCTAACAAACCAGTTGCAGCCACCAATTAAATATTCAGCCAATATTTCAACTAGATTTTTATAAAGATGTGCTAAAGTGTTTCCTCCTTCAAACACCACAGAAAATCTCTGTTCTTCTTTTTACCCTGCTAACTCAGAAGTGCAGAGGGAAGGAAAGTTTTGATACTGAGGATGACATTTTCAGCACAGAGGCTTCTGCTCCAGCCCTTGCTCCCAGCATTGTTTCTCTGTTATATGAAATAACCATTTAATGCAAAATAAAGAATCCTTTGAGCAGGGGCAGGAGCCCACACCCAGCTCATGTGATAAACTCATGAGTCACATTGCTTCTTGCTCTCACTCTCCCCATCCCAGGGAAGCAGTTTGGAATTCCCATCCTTCACCACCACCACAGAGCTGTAACAAGCCCAGCCAGGGTGGATGATGCTGAATTGATCTCAGAGCTAAAACTGATGCTTGCCTGGGTGCACGTGGCCTCCTGACCTAATTCTGCTTGTGATTTGCAGGCAGGATGTGCTTCTCTCTCCTCACCCATACCCTGCCTGCCTGGAGGAAGACTGATTTCCCTAAGCTGAATCTAACCAGGAAAAAAAAAAAAACTGTGTGGAGAGACAAATGCAACCTCTCCCAGCAAAGGATGGATCTTCTGGCATCTCTGAATGTTGTTTATTATACAAGCCAAGGAATTAAACATCCTCAAAGCCACGAAATAAAGCTTGTTCTGGTGAAAATAGTAAATGAAGGTTTAAGGGCAAGGGGGGAGTATCTTTAATATTTAAAGACCAGACACAAGGTAGAATAAATGAGAAAACTGTTTGCAGGGAGGGTGAACAAGCAGATGGGAAACAGCCTTTATCAATACACCACCAATGGGACTAAAGGCAATCATGGTTATTTAAGCTTTTCAAGGGCAAAATAAATAACCCAATCAATTTTTTGTTAAAGAAAAATTGGTAAAATGTGACTGCTACTTACATAGAGGTATGAAGGGAACATAACCTCACATATTTGACATGGCTGCAAGATTCTCCACCACTTCTTCAGCCTTAGCTGAATTTCAGTTTTGATCCTTGTCTCAGGCATAACAGAGGAGAATGGAAAGGATGTAAACATAACTAACAAATATGACTATAAATAATAAAAGGATAAAAACTGGTGTATAAATAAGGGAGGTATATCACACACATATATTTGTCTTTTATTTTTGAAGAAAGAGTTGAAATGAGACTTTCTAATGGGTTTTAAAGGAAAAACTGTTAAATTTTTTTTAAAAGAAGCATTTTTTATGTAATTAATCCATGGCATTTGGCCTCACTTTCCATTAAGGCAGCAAATGTAGGGCTAATTTCTGGATGACCCATGCCTGGAAGGGTCCAAGGCCAGGTTGGATGGGGCTTGGAGCAACCTGGGATGGTGGAAAGTGTCTCTGCCCATGGCAGGGGGTGGAATGTGTTGATCCTCAATGTCCCTTCTCAATCCAACTCATTCTGTAATTCTGTGTTTCAATGATAAACTTCATTCCCATAAACACTGCTTATGTCAAACTGCACTTGAAGCAATTCCAACAGTTCATAATCATTTTCATTCACCAGTCATAAGATTATTTAGATTAAGTATAAGTCCTTAATATTTTCCTGGATTTCACAATTCTTTTTTCCCTCTTTCTTTTTCCTTTTCTTTTCCCCTCCATGCACTCACACTATTAAAATTGCACACGTCATTTTCAGCTTGCATGTTTTATTTAAAAACTATCCCTTATGTGTTGCTCAGGATGAAATAATGCTGTGTGATGGTGTTCAAACTAGACCTTCTGTGGCATCTCCTTCATTAAAGGCCTTTACAAACAGGTTAGAGGATGAGCTGTGAGAAACAACACAGGTAGAGCTGATCCTGCCCTGGGGCTGGGCCATGGAAGAGGTGACCTCTCGAGGTCCCTTCAGCCTTAGGAGTCTATGTTTCATTATTCTGATACAGCAAATTGCTGTGCCCCATTCAAATGACATAACACACATTTCTGGAGGTCCCAAGAGAGCTCATTAGAGTGAGGTGAGATTTTGGTTTAACCCTCCTTTTTAAATATATATATATATTTTTTTTTTTCAGTGTAGAAACCAACCAAAAAATAGCATGTAACCAACAACCCAGAAAAAAGAATCATTGCAGAAGATGATGCTGTATGAGTTTCAAACTGAGATTAGGGTTTTACTTCAATATCCCCAATTTCTGTAACATCCAATTCTGAAAACCTCTAAGTGCACATAGCCTAAACTACCTGCTAAACTTCAAGTGGGACAAGCTAGATTATCAAACTCAATATTTACTCTTCCCAGAATGTCTCCAGCAAAGTATTTGGAGAGGTGATCTTTGAGAATCCACAGAGAAGTGGGGAGAGCTGGGGTTTGCCATGGGGGTAGAAGATTAAGTGGAGGGAGTTTGTGAGTCCACCAGAAATGGTGCAGACTGGGGAAGATGTAATTAGTGAAGTTCTATATAATTGCACCCTTGGAAGGCAAAAATAGAAATGTTTAATTATATTCACTGTGTGGTTTTAGTTTTGGCCAGAGGTAGAAATGAGCCTTAACTCTAAGAGCTAAGTTTAGTTTGGAGTTTAGAGATGATCATATTTTATAAACTTTTTTCCTCTAGACACTGACAAAAACAATAGAGAGCAGATCTCCAACACTCCCCTGTACAAGACAGCAACAAGATAAAGGCACACAGATTAAGGAATTCTCAAAAACAGAGAACACAATCCAGACTGCCTGGACATGCACTGAGGCTCATTGCTGCAGGCACTCACTGCTAAGAGGTTATAGGGGACAAAATCTGAATTGATCATTCCTGAATTTGTCAGTTTGCAGCCAAATTCAAAGGGAAAGAGCAGTGACTCTGTGGTTGGGAAAGTAAAACTATTCTTTATTACTTCAGGTGGGTGATGAAAAATTCAGGCATTGGAACAGGCTGCCCAGGGTGGAGTCACCATCTCTGAAAGTGTTCAAAAATGTGTGGATGTGACATCTGGGGACATGTGTTGGGGTGGCTCTGGCAGTGCTGGGGGAGTGGTGAACTCGAAAATTTTAGAGACATTTTCCAACCTTAAAATTTCCAACCTTAAAAATTATATGATTCTAAATATTCCAAATATTCAGCCTAATTTAAACCACCATACATATGTATACATACATATAATATTTGTTTTATTTCTCAAATTAAGCTCAGCTCAACTCACTGTTACCAGGCATAGATGATGCTAAATTGAATCATTTTCCTGCAGCTAATGGGTCTATTCATGATCCTAAACTTCTTACCAGCAGCCTCAGGCATGGCCAACCAGTAAGGAGATAGATATTCCTCTCCCACCCCTTCTTTTATACATTTATACAAATAAAATTTTAAATTAAAGAATCCAGAGTGGCTTTTCCCTTAATTCTAGACTTCAATCTTCCTTTCCCCCCCTCCCTGTTTTATTTTTTCCCATTTCTCTTTAATTTAAATGTGACATTATAGAGGGACTTGCATCTCTTCTGTTGGTACCCTGGACCTTTGGGAATCAATAACTCTTTGTGGAAGAATTGTGGAGGCAAATCAGAGGATTTCCCTTCCTTCTAGTAGGTTTACTTTGACTGTGCAAAGACTGCAAATCCACCACAGAAATCCCAGGAGCCCACCAAAAAGTGCCAAATATCCAATCCTAGAGCTCTTCCCATAACCCTTTGACATCACAGGATCATTCTTGGGTATGAAACCTCAACATGCCCTGGCATCCCAGCCCTGCCCAGGATTTCTGTTCTCTGCTCTGCAAAATCAGACACTTCTGTGTACAGCAACAGGTGGGACCCTGTACCCAGTATCAATCCCTATAGCAGGTTAGATTAAAAGTGAAAAATGATTCAGGCTAAAACTTCACATTTCTAGCTAAACTCACAAATAAGACTCAGAATAACCATGATCTCTCAGGCAAGATGGAGATTTCAGACCCAAGAACAAAAATCATTTATTTTCTTGGGACAGAGGAAAGACTCAGCTCATTTTCATTGTGTCTTCATTGCTTGTCCCACTGCCTGAGATATGGCTACAAACCCAAATCACAGCTGCCAGAACAGCTTTGACTTCACCCTTTGATTAAAGTATCAAAAAATATTAAAATGCTGCTTCCCTTGTAAACAAAGTACTTAGTGGGAAGGGAAGGGCAATAGGTTGGAGAAAACTTGGATAAAAGGTATTTGACAGATTATTAATTTCTCCATCACAAATATCTCCTATTATCTTCTACCAATTTTAATACACTGAAGAGGACAGCTGTAACAGAAGCAATCTCAAGTGGTCGCAGAAGACCTGAAATCCTCAGATACATTAATAATTCTGCATGAAGCAGACTGCAAGATCAGGCCTCAAATTAAAGAAATTGTAAAGACAAAATGAGAAATGGAGGAGTTGAAGAACAGAAGCCAGAACAGAAGGATGTTATATTTTGATTACATATGAAATGAAATAAGAGGATACTTGAGAAGAAAGAGAAAGGTTCCATCACAAGTAGAGAAACTAAGGGAAGGAAAAAGTCAAAGTGGTAACAGAGAGAAACTAGGCAGGGAAAAACCAGAAAGCTTTTCTCTGATTCTAAATCCATTTTATTTGGCAGAAGGACTTATGTTTTCCATTGGTGCAAAGGAATGCAATGAAAGCTGGGAGATTCATTCCACCTCATTACAAGCACAATTAGGCACCTCTCTCATATTACCTCATATTTTATATAGTCATGGGCCATTCGTGGCAGAGTTTATGCCATTCAGACCATACAATTAGAAATATGTCATTTGAATAATGAAGAGTCAAACTTACCTTCTAAGCATCTCCCATCATTTTGGAATAAGAATTCATGAGAATTCTAATTTCTCTTTGTAATATTATCCAGAACCTATTTTTGTTTCCTTATCAAAGCTATATAAAATCATGAACTTCACTGTGTGATAATTTACTTCATAACACTTTTATTTCTCCTTTAAGGTTTTTATTATTAATGAGAATGCATTTTTTATAGCACAGAATGCTGATACCTTTACTTATAAAGACAGTAGGAAAGTGTCATTTGATCATCTAATGACCTCTGGTGGATGAATCTAATTGACTCACAAACACATAATGTTTCACACTGGCTTTAACTTGTATTGATTGCATTACTGCAGGGCTCTGCAGCTTCTCCAGGCTGCAGAAATATCCAGCCTTTAAAAATAAACCCATCCCAACCCAGGAAGAATTGTCACAAGTCTCAAGTGTCTCACGAGCTAAAACCATAAAAATCTCTGATATTATTCATTGGGTCTAACTTTGTCCAATTTTCTTTTGGTGGTTGTGTGAGGAATGGCCTTAAACTGAAATCTAGATTGAGATTAATATGAGGAGGAAATTCTTGGCTGTGAGGGTGGTGAGGCTCTGGCACAGGGTGCCCAGAGAAGCTGTGGCTGCCCCTGGATCCCTGGAAGTGTCCAAGGTCAGGCTGGATGGGTTTGGATCAACCTGGGATAGTGGAAGGTGTCCCTGCCCATTACAGGGATGGAACTGGATGAGCTTTAAGCTCCCTTAAAACCAAAACCATTCCACAATTTTGTGATCCTAAAGGTTTCTCCTTTTATGCATTTCACAGCAGACAAGGCAGATGCTCCTCTTTCCCTCCCATGCACCCCTGTCTAGGTGTATTTTTACACCACACACTGTGTATCTGGTCACAAAGACATCTATTGATGTGTACTGGTTACACTATGGGATAATAAGGAAACCCAGGGAAGATATCCTTGCAAAACTGCACTGTGGAATGCATCAGTACCTATCACTACTGAGCAGGACACAAAGTAATGAAAAGAAGCATAAAGGAAGTAGAATTTTTTTTCCAATTACACTTTGTTTGTTAAACATTTGAGGAGGCTGTAGAAGCTTTTTGATCCTCTCAGGTATTGCTAAGTATTCCTTAAAAGCAGAGATATAAAAACAAACCAGGAAAAAAATGTAAAACTGTGGACCTGCTTTGCATTTATAGCAAGATTCCCTTATTTCATTCAGTCTGTCTGAGACTTCCTTTAAAAGGCTATAAAAATATATCACTTACTTTAATGTGGGTTTATTTTTAGTAGCTAAAATATATAAAGTGAGACTACACCCAGCTCCTCCACTAGGTATGTTTTATTAATCTTTCCTCCCTTCTGTGTTTCCAGCAAATAGGTGTTGTCACCTGAACAGGAGTTGTGCTCACAGGGCTCTTTGAGGCAGTAGCTGCTGCTGAGGTGACAGCACAGATGCATCTGAGCAGCTTCTAGCACCTTCTAGAGAGGTTCTTCAGGTTCTGCAGAGACCTTTTAGTCAAGGATTCCATATCTAAACCCCCTGCAGATTAACATGAAGGCTGTCCATTCTCCCAGCTCTGCCATTAAAGGTCTTGGATGTGATTTCTCTCTGGAATCGCCAGAGTAAAGCTCGAGTTATCAGACTGAACACTAAATTTACTCTTTCTGTGCTGCATTCTCCCCTTAGAGCCTGTGTTTGCTGTAACCATTCTACAAAATGAGATTCATTCTAGCTCTAAAAAGACAGACATTCTGCATGAAGAAAATCCTTCCCTCATCTGAATTACTTGTCTCCCCCTCGCCTCTGTTCCTTGTTTTTATTCCTGCACGCAACCCTGGCACCAGCAAAAGACTCTCTTGGACAGAAAACAAACTCTAACAATTCCACCAACATGGAAGCCTCACTGGGGAGGAAATGGGAAACCTCTTCCCCTTCACTCTTGCTACCAGCAGCTGAATCAATGGAGGTCATTATATTCCCTGCCCAAGATGTCAAGGGGTCAGGAAAGAGCAGCTTTGTTGAGGAGCTGCTCCAGCCTGATATTATGGATTTGAACAATGAAAACAGAGCTGGATTGTGAGAACCCATGTGAGATTATTTAAGGCAAGATAAAGTCATTTTGATCATTGCTATTGCAAGTGGGCTTTGGATCAAGAAGGGCACCCCTCCAGTTAGAGCTCTGGAGAGGATTAATGCTGGGCAGGGCAGGAGGAGGGGGCAGGACACATGCTAAGACACAGCTGCCACAGCTCAGGGTGATGAAAATTCACCTCCAGGGCTGGATATGGATCACAGGTGATCTCATTTCGATTCCCCAAATCGTGTTCTCACACAAATGGATGAGATTAATGGGACTGAGCGACTTAAAATAAAGTTTTAATAATAATAATAATAAACCCAGGAAACTTCTGACTTGTCCTGGGGAAATGGTGATCCCTTAGGCCAGGGCAGCCACTCTCAGGGCATCAGGAGAGGAAGCTGTGGTTCCTCTTGTTCCTTTAATTCCCTGCATTGGTCTCCAAGGCTGAGGCATCAGCTACTCCTGCAGCACAGGACCTGCTGCTCACAAAGGTTCACATCTGTACTGGCACCACTCCTGGACAAATAAATCACTTGGATTGAGTTGTCCAGGACTGAGTTCTCAATATTGATTCACTTTTTATCTTCCTTCCTTCCTTCCTTCCTTCCTTCCTTCCTTCCTTCCTTCCTTCCTTCCTTCCTTCCTTCCTTCCTTCCTTCCTTCCTTCCTTCCTTCCTTCCTTCCTTCCTTCCTTCCTTCCTTCCTTCCTTCCTTCCTTCCTTCCTTCCTTCCTTCCTTCCTTCCTTCCTTCCTTCCTTCCTTCCTTCCTTCCTTCCTTCCTTCCTTCCTTCCTTCCTTCCTCCTTCCTCCTTCCTTCCTTCCTCCCTTCCTTCCTTCCTTCCTTCCTTCCTTCCTTCCTTCCTTCCTTCCTTCCTTCCTTCCTTCCTTCCTTCCTTCCTTCCTTCCTTCCTTCCTTCCTTCCTTCCTTCCTTCCTTCCTTCCTTCCTTCCTTCCTTCCTTCCTTTCTTTTATATGAAGTATCATGAGGTGCTAAGACAGAATTATTTGGAGTTAATGCATGCACATCCTCCCTTCTTTTAAAACAGAGATATTTTCCAACCCCCTTCCTTTTCAGAAGCCTCAGAGCTGGACATTCAGTACATGTTTTGGGTCTCAAAAATTGCAGCTACAAAAGGTAGAGTGTTGGAAACAATCTTCCTCAAGAATAGCTCCAGTTTGAGTCATTGGCATTTTACAATAATAGTAAAAATGAAAAACATTTCCTCAATAATTCCAAGCTTCCTCTCATTTGGATTACTTTAGCTTGCCTCCAAAGTTGGTGGGAAGTTACATGATCTTATGAGAATATATTTGGGCTTATCAGTGCTTGAATTTTTCTGTTCATCTGGAAAACAGGTGAATTTGCTCTCATAACTCTCTTCTGTGGAGGATGCAGAGGAATCCATGCCTGGATTAATCCTCTGTTTCTTTCAGTAGCAAACAACAGCAAACCTTTTTGCTGCCTCTTACCTCTTTATTTACCATCATTTTAGTTTTTATGTTTCCCTTTAATGTGTCCCACTGAGATTCACAAAATCTGGGATTGATGTCAACCAAACCCAGGACAGCAGGAAGGCTGCAGCATCCTCCCTGGACACAGAGCAGCAGCTTGTCCCAGGCAGAATTTGGGAGTGTGACCCAACTTGTGTCAGATGCCAGGAAAAGAATGGAGTGGCACACATACTTTCAGTTCCTGCCATTTAGCTGAAAAATGGGAATTTATTTGGCCATGGCAGACCTGGTCCTATGTCAAATCCCTGTCCCAACATGAGCCTGAATAGTTTTAAGAGATCTGAGGCATTTTCTATATTACTTAGAGAAAGTTGCTTTGATTTTATTAAAGTGCTTAACTCAGGGGGGAAGCAACAAATTATAATGGTCTTTGTTTGATGGTTGATGTAAATTTCCATTATTTAATTTTCTAAAAGGGGGATTATGTAGTATTCACAAGTACTTAAACTTCTTTGGGACCTCTGGACAGACTTTTATTTTCTCCAAGATGTTCAAGCACCCAAACCCAGAATTTAGGCACTGAGGTACTTCTGAAAATCCCATAAGATCTCTGATTTGTATCTTTAGGAATCTCATTGCCTTTAAAACTGTTGTCCCTGGTGCCAGTGAGAAATGGAGCTTTTGCATATTAGGCTCTGATGCACAAAATGTGCAAAAGTTACAGGGATTTTTTTACTGAAGGGATAAAACCCATAAAAGCTGAAAGATATCAGCTGTCAATTTAATCCAAATCACTAAAAAACCCACAGTCACTGGTCTTCTCTTTCTTTGTTTCACTCTCCAAAATTCCTGTAATTATATGCAAGTACCTCTTAGGGTGAGAATTGGAAATTCTCCTAGAAAAAGAATCTAATTTTTTTTTTTCTTAACTGTACAAAATATGCAATTGGAAAAAAAAAACAACAACAAAAAAAAAACAAAACTGAGCAGTTGGAGTGTGGAGAAAAATGAGGCTACATCTGTAGGATTTTGTTCTGCTTTTAGTATCAAATCACCAAACTCATTACATTATTTATCCTACAGGCTTGTGCTGCAAATATTGAATACAATTCATACCCTAGGAAAAGAAATGTGTGCTTTTTAATTGCCCCTGATTTGAACAACCATTAATTTCATTAGTCCCTCATTTTATTTTATTTTTTAACTTAATATGGGAAATCAAACCAGTTTATTTTAAAGTGCAGCTATGAACCACTGATTTTTTTTAAATCCTAAAAACTGTGAATTGCACGATACATATGCCTATGCATATGCATATACCTACCCACACATAAACCAAAACTGTATAATTTATATTAGAAACGTGCATGTGCACACACAAACAGGAAAATATTTTCTTTCCTTTCACTGTAGAATCCAAATCTCAAAAAAACAGGAGTTGTAAGAATCAATGGCTTTCAAAAAAATAAATCCCAGTGAACTCATTCTTCTGCCCTGTGTTTAAAATATCTTGGGTTTATCATAGGCTATAATTCAAAATAATTGTTGTAAAATTAATCTTTTTCTTATAGGGATTTTTATTTATTTTGGTATTTTATTTCACCTTTTGGGAAGCTCTGAGTACATTGTAGGTGAAATTATAAGTTTCAGAGCACATTTGTGGGATGTAAAGAAGAGATTCTTAAGGAGACCACACATTTCATTCCCTTTACATCCAGGGAAAGAAAAGCCCCTTTTGAAAATGATCTTATGCCATGTGTCATATACAGAACCCTTAAATCTGTATTTAGGAATGAACAGGCAAGCTAGGAAATAAATTCTGTAATTTTTTGATAGATTCATGTGTGCCATTGGTGTATAAGGGTGCTGGGCTGTTACACTGTGGTTACATCTCCTTCATGCTACTTACAAATTAACTTTCATCTGCATATATTTTGGAAAAGGTACATGTGTCCCAGGCAAGGACACTGAAAAGAGAGGAATCAACATCACTGGTGGTGACTGGGATGGATGACAACCAAATTATTTAGTTGCTCTCATCCAATTCCAAACTTAATCCCACACCAAGCACCTTGGTCCTTGCTGTCAGCAGTGCTTAAATTAAGTGTGGTACCAAAATCTGCTCATTTCAGCTTTTCCCTTGGTGTTGGATCACTTCAGAATTTCCCTTCTTTGCAGAAGATTCTCCTCCTTAGAGATCCCCTGTAGCCAAAATATTAAATAACCAGCGGTGCCTGTCAGAGCCAAAGAATTCCTGATGGGTTTGCAGCAAGTCAGAAAAAAATAAACAGGTGGAGTATTTTGGATGTTTTAGCCTGATTTCTTCAGATGATCCAACCTTCTCAGGATGTTTTTTTTTGTCTTCACACAACAGTGCAATTGTCCAGGATTTTAGGTGACATGGAAACTCTTGGAAGGGTAAAAATAGTTTGTGCAAAGATGTGAGCTTTGTCCTTTATCCTTCCAAAGGGTTAAACCCGAGGAAAAAAAAAAAATAGCGGGAAAAAAAAATAAAAAGAGAGGGAGAGGAAGAGAAAAAAAAAGAAAAGGTTAGTGTTTTCTGTCCATTAAAGAGAGTATTCTGCTCTGAAACCGAATTGGTCATGCATTCTTCCCGTGTTTCCTGGCAGGAGGAGAGTGACTGCAGCACCTGCCTCCCTCTTGTTCCCCCACTCCCTGCAGCACCAAAGCAGCTTTGAGACACCCATTTCCCTTAGTTAGCTCCATAGGAAATTCCTCCAGGAGCATAGCTGCAAGTTGTTGTCTTTCTTTTTTATTTTTTTTTTTTAATTTTTTTTTCTTTTAACAGGACAAAACTGTGCAGAGCAGAGAGTCTGGATACCAGACAATTTGGATGGGGGTGAATGGACAATGCTCTGCTTCATTTTTCCCCTCCTCACATTTTCCCTCCAGCAAATGCCATCAACAGTTGTTAAAAGAAATTTTTGGTTTTGCTGAAGAGTTGCTTTCACATTAAAAAAAAAAAAAAAATCAATTAAAGATTCTCCTCACTGATTTCTGCTTAATATTTTGGATTAATCTGTTTTTCATGTTTCTTCCTCTTATTTATCTCCAGTCTTTATGCCTTAGCTCTGTCTTTGCATCTGGGCAGAGAAATGTTGGCAAAATGATCCAATTTCTCACACTGGAAAAGAAAATTCCACTAAAACTGATATATCTCTGATTTGGTCTCAAATTTAGGGTGGAAAACCAGATGGTTAGTACCAAAAATTTCTGAAAAAAATTCACTGAATTGACACTAAATGACAAAAATATTTTTTTAGAGCAAATTATTTTCTACAAAACAGATCTACAAAGATCTTCCACCTCTGAACAAAAGTGTTTCTTTTCCTGTGCATTTCCTTACTGAATTTTTGCAACCTGAAAAATATTTTTTTAAAGGGAAGATCCAAAAGTAATTTCTAAAAAGGAATCTTTTATTTTTAGTCCCTGAAGTTGTTTTGCTTTGTTTTGGTGAGATGCAGAATCACTTCCTTGGGACCAAAGAATTTCCCCAGTGAATGGTCCAGGGCCTGAACTCTCCCAGAGGCCCAGAGGAGAAAGATGAAAAGTTTTGGTTGGCAGTAGGGTCCCATTTTTCCCATGTCAGGACTCACTTTAGGAGAGTTTTTGGGGAAGCAGGTGGTGAGATGTGCAGGTGACATGGATTAGGGGACATGGATTAGGGGATGTGGTTGCAGCCCACCACAAAACTAGACTGGCATGAATATTTCTCACTTCCTATTCCTCCTTAAGTCCCTCTCATCCTTCCCTCACCCAGACTATGCTCATGGCAAGAGGAGATAAATCTATCTCCTGGCAGAGACAGGTGAAGTTATGAATGTTTAAGGACCACTTGTAGAAAAGAAAAATACATGTCATTCCCTCTGAAGGATGGCAACTGCACTGATCCACACTCATGTAGCACTAAAAAGGAAGGAACACTCTTCATGTTGGTATTTGGCTCATTTTTATTTTGCTTTTTCTTAAAAAAAAAACCCTGAGAAATTAAGGACATTTTGAAGTGTAGAAAATATGACTCATTCCCTTAAGTATATGAGAAATTAAGCTTGCTTTTTCCTCATGGCTGAAAGAAATAGTTATGGAAAGTGCTGTAAAATAAAGACAATCTGGAGAGTAATAAATTTGTATTTCTAGAAAAAGATATATGAAAAGACAAATTTATCCCATTCTTATGATGTGAGTGACTCATTAGGGATTACAAAATTTTTGGACCCTGTTGGCTGAAAAGGGCTGGGGAAATATCTTGTGGTGTCTCACTGGAAGAGAACTGAAGGTCTTCAACTGTTTGTTTGCCAGGAGAAATGGGGGAGCAGAAAGCTGGCTGCAGGTGGATCCTATTAACCCTGGAATAACATATGTCAACAAGCAGCAATTCTGGGAATTTTTAAATATCTACCCAGTCTCTCAGCTGCATTTTTCCATCCTGCCCTGAATTCATGTGCTGTGGTTTTATCTCCTGGGCAGTGTAGAAACTAAGGAGAAATATTCTCTCTATATGCAGGTCCTACATCCTCTTCTGCCATAATATTCCCAACACTGTTTCTGGCTCATATTGAGTGAAACAAAACAAAAAAGTTAAAATTTGATTTAAGTTAAATTTTCCTCTTAACAGATGAGTCAAGAAGAACATATGATTGTATTTTCTTCTGGAATATCCATTTTCAGGGATCACCTATGGCCTTTTATCTGTATTTTCTTGGCTGTTTTGTTTTTTGTTTTTGTTTTTGTTTTTTTTTCCAATGAATGAGTGAGTGCACACACCCCACCATCCCTACCAATGCTATTGAATTTTTGTGTGCTTGAGGGGCACTTTCTCTGATGAGATCCAGTTGTGTCCATTTTGGTGCTGCCAAGCCCTTGGCAATCTGTTTAGATTAATGAAAGGTGCTCCTTGTAACCAAATCCCCTTTCCTGGGGGTAACCATTCTCCACCTTCAGAACCATCCCCAGGAACACAGCAGGCTGAAAGATAGACAGTTCTTAAATAACTTCATCCTTGCTGCTCAGATTGATATCTATGAACAGATGTTAATTATAAGGAAAGCAATAGTTGAAATGCAGATGGTATAGAAAATGTCTGAGCACATTCAATCTGTGTTGTTTTTTATAATACCCAAACACTGTTCCCATTGACACGCTGGGTCTGCAGGAAAACATTGCAAGGTTTTAAACAGAACACCCCTACCCCCTTGTGGCATAATGGCATTTCTGGAATGGAAATAAACCTGCATGAAAATTGCTTCCACTGGTGCTCTAAAGCACCTTAATCAGGTGAGGAAGCAGATCTGGAGAACTGCTCCTTTGCCTGCTTACATGAGCTCTGCAGATCTCACTAAACTCACTCATTCTGTGTCCTACAGCTTAACCCTTTGCTAAAGAAATCAAAACAGACCAAAGCTAAATGCTGGTATTTTTTTTTGTCTTATGTCCCCTCATTTATTTTCTTTTCTGTTGAGCTTTAAATGTCAGTGCCTGCTGCTGAACCAGCTCAGCTTTTGCCCATTGTTTTGCAGGGTGTTATGGTGCATCATGTTTGCAGGGCATGGCATGTGGAAGGCTGGTTCAGGATGGATTCAGACACACACAGCAAGGTCACAGTGAGCAGTAAAAGTCATCCCAAACAGATTTCAGCACAGATGCCCAAACTGGCCAGATTAGGCCACTCCTTCCTTATGCAATGGCAGAGAAACTTTATCTACTTAGAAGTGAACCATCACAATTATTCCATAACAGTTACATTAATAAGATAAACATTGTGGAATGTAGATCCTATTACACATGAACATGTATCTCAAAATCTGATCAGAAATTTTCTTTCTCTTGGCTATATATATTGAATACAGAAATTCATGGAGGGAATGCTTTTTTTTTAGTTTGAAACCAGTTACAGCTATCTTTATTTTCTCCATAACAAAGTGTTGAGCATGTCCATTGTAAAGGGTGAGCTTTCAATAGTGACAACTACTTCAGCACTCTTTCATGCTTTGGTTCTGAATTTAAAGAGGTCAATTTTAACTTTCAGAGCAGTGTAAAACTATTTTTTCAGCTACAGGAGAACCCATGGATGGGTCCTTTAAACTTTTGGACAAGACCACCCAAAACTTTCTAACTGTGAGCATTCAAATGCTTTTTGACATTATTTTCTTAACAAAGGATTTGTGGCATTTGTCTATAATGATTTTTCTTTCCTTATTTTGTAAAATTTTATTTAAGCATCAGCTAATATGCATGTGGTACTACTGAGGATCTAGGAGTAATCTCAAATGGCAATTAGACATTGGTCTAACAAATTTTGAGTTTGGTGTCTTCTAAAAGCTTCCTGTCCAAATCATCATGACAGCTCAGACATATTTTATGCAAGAATCAGTTGTTTGGCTTTTCCACTTGCAAATAAAAGATTTAGGGCATCGTTTTTATATGGGCTAACACTAAAGGCTCAGAAAACAGAAGGCAAATAAAATGGACCTGGAACCTACTCTGCTATTAAGGATTGTGAAATCTGCCCCTCATTTAAGGATTTAAAAAGATCTTGTGCTTTTTGAGGCCAGACTCCTCAGAATGCTTGAACTTCCAGATACTGCAGTTTTATTTTTTATATATTACTTGCCTTCCTGAAGGCCTTCTTTCAAGAAAGATGAGCTTTGATTTTGTATTAGGGTCTTTTTTTTTCCCCTTTCTTTATAAATTACCCAAAGAACATCCCATTCTTCCTTCTAAAAAACTTTGTGAAAATTGAGTAAGAAAAAAACCAATTTTTTCCTCCTTATGCTAGGATTGATATTTAGAAAAATCCCTTCCAAGAGTACACATTAATGCACAAACCCTGTTTGTTAAGGTGCCTGGCCTTGCTCATCTCACCCCTGAGATTTTTCAGCTTGTCACTCTTCTCAAAACACATTTCACCCCATTCAGGTGACTTCCTCTGCCTGGTGTCCACTGCCCAGCAAAGCAGGTGCCACAGCCACGTGCTTGGAGCTGAGATGAAATTTCCTAGGAAATTAGGAAATTCCCTAGGAAAATAAGTGAATGGTTCAATGGAACGACCTAGAGTTGTTTCTTTAAATCCTTTTAAAGCAGCAACATGACAGACAAAGTCAACTCTTTAATTCATTCTCAGGAAGAGAAAAGGTTTTATTTCATGCAGTAATTTATTTGGATCTGGTTAACATGTCCATGTTTCAAGCATTGTGCTGCACTATTACACAGCTGCTTCAGAGGTGACTGAATTGCACTGATGGATGGCTTGAGATTTTAATATATTGGGTTAAAAAGCTTCCATTTCTTGGAGCATGAAATATGAGAAGGTAAAGTGGCAGATTTTTCTCTGCTGCTTCATTCAGTAAACTGGTTCAGCAGCAAGGATGTAGGTAAATCAAATATTTCTAACATTGTTTGAGAACATGTCTCCCATTGATTTCAAAAACATCTCTAGGGATAGTTTTTTAAATTAAACTTAACGATAGCGTGCATCAGTTAAGATCTATTAGATCCAGGAGATGATAACACTTATTAAAATGATGAGTTTCATGCTTGCACTGTTTATAAAGTTTAAACATAATTTTTCCAATTAACCTGCCCTCCTTCTTAGCAGCACTGAAGTATTTAATAATGAAGATAATGAATGAGAAGTTCCTTTGAAGTAGTCACAGGAATGTTCCTATCAGTTATTCTGACATGTAAATAGCAGCTCCTGTTCTTCTTCACTCTCTGTCTGACCCATAGCTGTGTCTCCTGGAGTGGTGAAAAAGCCATGAGAAGAGACACAAAAAGATTTCAGACAGTGCTCCTGCCTATTTGTTTGCTGGGAAAGCTCTGCCAAGCAATAGGACAAGAGGAAATTGCCCCAAGTTGCACCAGAGGAGGTTTAAATTGGATGTTAGGAACATTTTTTCATCAAAAAGATGGTCAGGCATTGGGAAAGGCTGCCTAGGGCAGTGGTGGAGTCACTGTCCCTGGAGGGATTTAAAAACCATGTGGGTGTGGAGTTTGGGGACACAGTTTAATGGCAGCTTTGAAAGAACAGCCAGTTGGATTGGATCATCTTAGGGGGTTTACCAGCCTAAATAACTCTGTGATGGCAGGGTATGGAGGCAGGGACAGGGAGGTGGGACATGGTGAAGGTGTGGAGAAACCAGCAAGGTCTCTGGAAGAGGAATGGCTCATGAAAGAGAAGGAAGAATGAAGAAGAAGAAGAATTTATATAGATTGCAGCAATGAAGTTTCCTTTGAGAAAGATGGCATTCCTCATGCTGGCTGACCACAGTTTCTTCTCTCTCCTTCTCTAAAAGGCCCAGTTTAGGCCACAGCTGGATTACAGGTACAGAGAAGGCAGAATTTACTGTAATTCAGTGTATCACAATTGCCTCTTTGCAGAGTCAGAGCTGTATCTTCAAGCAAACCAATATCCGAAGAGTTTCTTATCTAATTCAGACATGGTGCTAAGGATGGCAATGAACAAAGATGAATCTCAAGGGCAACCAAGACTGCAGGACCTAAAATCAAGTCCTTTTTCAGCTGGACTATATGATCATCATCTCCTCTCCTCTCCTCTCCTCTCCTCTCCTCTCCTCTCCTCTCCTCTCCTCTCCTCTCCTCTCCTCTCCTCTCCTCTCCTCTCCTCTCCTCTCCTCTCCTCTCCTCTCCTCTCCTCTCCTCTCCTCTCCTCTCCTCTCCTCTCCTCTCCTCTCCTCTCCTCTCCTCTCCTCTCCTCTCCTCTCCTCTCCTCTCCTCTCCTCTCCTCTCCTCTCCTCTCCTCTCCTCTCCTCTCCTCTCCTCTCCTCTCCTCTCCTCTCCTCTCCTCTCCTCTCCTCTCCTCTCCTCTTCTCTATTACATTATTAATACCATTGTGTGCTTTTCTTTGCAAATAAATACATGTGTGCTTTATTTTTTAGAGCATATATCAGTAAAGGAAAACAATAGGCAGGATGGATGTGTCTAAAGAAGGCAAAGAAGGAGGGGCTGAGCAAAGCAGAGGAAAGTGAAGGAGCAGAAATAGAACCACATTGACAATAGGAAGAAAAGTTTAGGGTTTAGAAAGGGTGGGTTGTCCACCAAGACATTTAACATTTTTTAAGAAGACAAGGCTTTATGACCCTATGATTGCCTGCACTCAGAAATGTGTCTCACACAGGTCATTCATGTGCACTCAAGTTAAAAGACTTCAGATTGGAAGAGATGGGGGAAAAGGCCACTGTAGCTAATAAGGAGAAGGAAACTGGTACATAGAAAGAGGAAAGAGGACTGGATTAGTTTTACAGAAAAGGCTTTGAAGGAGTAACATCACAGAGGACAGAATAAAATAAGAAGGCAAAATGGGAGAAAAGCTATTTAAACAAATAGACAAACCTGGCAAAGGAACAACTGCTTACAAACAAGCAAATAATTATTTTTAGGCTGAAAATTAGATTCCCAACCACCAAAGAAATGAAACTCAAATGGAACAATATTTCAGTAAGACCACTAGGGCACAGCTAAAATCTGGTTGAAGATGGGACCTGATAAAGAGATACAGGCACTGTATGATCTTGCCTGCACTACAGAGGAACCCATTCCAGCTCTGTGTTCCTTTTATTTACACTTCTTCTGTCCTGAAAGGCAAAACAGCAGCTTGTGAATACACTTAATTTTATCAAAAGCAACCAAATGCCAGTCAAAACTGCCCTGAGGTGGTTTTAACTTGAGCAACTAACTTTTGAAGGGCCCAGCGCTTCTCTTGTGGTTGTGGAATTCTTGCTGACATCCTTAGGAGGCCCATGTGTGGACAGATTGCTGAATATGAGGTGGAAATTGGCAGAATGGATCAGAGGAGAATATAGCCCTCAGCAAATTGCTTTGCATCTTGCTGACCTTGGCAAATGTACAGCTATTTTTCCTAAGAAAGATAAGATGCTTTTTAACCATCTTCTCCAGCAAATAAGGCACAAAGATGGGAAGATGTCTTCAGAGACTTCTTAACTCCTCATTGCTAGCACAGATTTGTAGAACATTTTCATTTAAGACAAAACAGAAAGCAAAATAAAAACAGATTCTATTGTTGATTCTGGGTGGCCTTTGGTAAGATATTCAGTGATTTAAATACTAGAAAGGATCAGCAGGGCCAGTTCTCTGCTTGCCCTGCTGGTCATCAGCTGGGAAGAATTGGTAGTGAACATGGCCAGAGATGGAAGTTGTGACAGCAATGGTTCAGTAATCATACAGGATCTGGAAGGAGCCTGGGGAAGGTGGTCTCAGAATAAAACAGTGGATTTCTAGTGAACAAATTATGTCAGTAAAAAGTATAGTACAGATTACCCTGTGAGCAGCCAAAGAAGAGGGAGTTGCTGTGGGGAGCTGCCATACTTTTAAAGAAAACTCACCAAATTGCTCTGGAATAAATGTTGTGTGTGTGCAGGAAAAGCAAGAAATTCACCAGGGCTGCTTGGCTAATCAAGGAACTTCTTGATGAACTAAAATGCTAGAAGGGAGCACACACAAAGCAAAAATAAGGAAGAGAAACAAAGGAATAGCATCAAAGCTTTGTTTGTGCTCTTAGGGATGAAAGGAAAAGACCAAAGCCCAGCTGGCACTAAGACAGAGAAGAGTAATAGCAGAGAGGAGGGAATCCACAGGTGTGCCAATGGCAGAAGGAAGCGCAGAAAAATGCAAGTCCACTGCTGGATGCAGGAGGAAATCTGATTTATTATCAGCACTGTGGAACAGGCTGGAGTGAAAAGGCCTTCTTGGTATTGGTTTTCAGAAGTCCAGACTGCTCCAGACCTCTGGGTGTGTTGACATAGCTTGGCAGGGAGAGGGGCAGCCAGAAGTGAGGAGGGAACAGATAAGGCACTACTCAGGGGAACTCAAATCCATCCTTGAGGATACTGAAAGTGTCAACTGATGGGGCTGGGTGAGCCTCTGTCTATCATTTATGAACAATTATGGCTACTAAGAGAAGGAGTTGCTGACTGGAAAAGACCAATTTTTTTTTTTTTTTCAATCCTCAAGAAAGACAATAAGGAGGAGCTGAAGAACTACAAGCCAGTCAGGGCAGCCTGCAGTTGAATATGAGCTCTTCTCCCTGTATCCAGTGGTAGGAGCCCTGGGAAGGATTCATTGCTGCACCAGGACACTGGAAAACACATCTTTACCAAGAGAGAGGTCAAACACTGGAACAGTCTTCCTGAAGAGGTGGTTGATGCTCCAAACCTGTCAGCATTTGGACAAGGGCATTAACAACATGCTTTAATTTTTGGTCAGCCCTGATAGGGTCAGGATGGATGGACTGGATGATTATTGCAAGTTCCTTCCAGTTTAAATACTCCTATTCTATTCTATTCTATTCTATTCTATTCTATTCTATTCTATTCTATTCTATTCTATTCTATTCTATTCTATTCTATTCTATTCTTCTACTCTATTCTATCCTATTCTATTCATGTGCTGAAGTAACTTCTGAGACATTATGTCCACTTTGGGCTCCTGTTCCAGTTTTACACAGAGAAATTATAAAGGATTATAATTATAAAGGATTATATAAATTATAAAGCATTTTGAGAAAATGACCAACAAGGAGATTTTGCAGAGGTAGCTCTTATTTAGAATGATAAAAAGGAGTCTAAGAGCAACCTAAAACCAACCCAAAAACCAGACTGAAACATTTCTCCATTGTCTATAAATACAACACTCAAGACCATGGATTGCAACTTGGAAGGTTCAGATTGGATGTTAGGAAAAGGTTTTCATTATGAGGTTTTGCAGCACTGGAATTTGGCTGCAGACCTCATAGAAGTTCCATTCTCAGAAGATTTTAAGACTTGTTGGACTTGTTTTGGCTGAACATGGTCTAGTGGTTGTAATAATTGGCTCAGGTGGATCTCCAGACAACCGTTCCACCTTCTCTGTGATTCTGGGAACCCTCTGTCCCATTGTTTCCATGTCTGTAAAATGGTGATAAAGATTTTGACTTCATTTATAAAACAGTTAAACAGATACTGAAAAAATAAGTGGAAGACCTTAATATTAAAGTAATCAATTATATGTATCAATATAGCTAAATTCAATGCTACCTGTCAATCCAATATATACACTCTCAATTTATTTTAAATAGAAACCATCTTTTGAATGAAAATGTTTCAGGATGACACTTGCAGACTCAGACTTTGGAGGATGCAGAACTTGATATTTTGGCAATTTCAGCAATCTCAACTCCAGCAAATTTTAAAAAGGAAATTTTTCCAAAATTTCAAAAAGAGAGCAATGTAAAGAGGTCAGTCCTAGCTTTTCTTTCCAGTCAGCAAGGAAACAGATTCTACTAGAGGTGATTCATCTGACCTATTTTAGGCACCTACTCCAAGTTGAGATGAATCACTTCTAGTGCCAATTGCTTTGCAATGACTATAAAAGGAGTCAAGGGTGACCTGCCCCTGTGGAGAAGCCTGCATTTAAATGCACATATCTTGCCCAAATAGAAGCATTCTAACTCAGTAATAATATGGTTTTTCAGCTAAGTTAATGCATTGTGCAAAATAGATCTGAGTTTTATTATTTACTTATGTATCATTATGTTATTCCTGATATTTGCATTGAAATCCTCTGCATTCTGGACATTGTGATGTTCCAAAAGCATTAAAACATGAAACCACCCAAGATTTGGAAATGCCTCAGGTAATCACCACTCACACTGAACGCTACAAACTGAAGGAAAACAAAAAAACAGCCATTTTGGCCTTATTTTAGCACAGAATTGGTTTCAAGAGGTCCTTTCCAATGCAGAGGATCCATTATTTTGTGATTCTGTCATTAACCTTTCTGAATCTGGTTTGCTTTGTTTGGTTTTGCTTTTACAAATCATTTAAGTCTCCACAATATCTCAATGCAATGACTCATTCCATGTGATTAAATTTTATCCAAAGCAAACAAAAACCTGAAAAAAAAAAAAAAAGAAAGAAACCTTCTCTTTCTTTTAAATCTTCTCTCTGATTAATTAATTGGACTTTTTCCTCTCTCTGCTCACTATTGCACTGTGTCAAAAATGAGAAAGGTTACACAGAATGCATCAGTATTGTGGGCACTGACTGTTACCAAGAAAGTTAATTAAGAATAGTTTCTTTTAATCAAAAAAATATAATATGGGTGGGGTTTTTTTTAACTTTTGTTGCATTGTATTACCAAAAAAAAGGACAAAATCTCAATAATAACAATAAAGAAAAATTAATTCTACAAAACTGATTTGAATCAATCAGAAGCAGATTATTTCAATTTCACATTTTTTACATGATACACCATGATTTTAATGGATATTTCCAAATGAAACATGGAACTTTGCTTTAAAGGCTTTTGAAACAGGAGGAGCTGGCAATAAGAAACAGAGAATCAACAATTTTTGGAAATGAAAACTTTGTCAAAAGAAAAACATTCTTATAGTAAGGAATAAGTTTCCAGAAATTGCCAGTCAGCAGTAGTTGTTAGGTATAAAAAAAATCTAGCACGTCAATATTAATTTGCTCCGTACCAAAGCCTTTTTCCATTTTCGATTAGTTCAGCGATGCAGAAAACATACTTAATAAAATATCTTTTTAAAAAAAAAAAAACAATAATAAAATTTTCTTTTGCAATCAGAACTGGAGGAAAACAAATCCCTAATGAAGCTGTGATTAGACCGAGCAGAGTCTTCAGGAGAAGCAGAGAGCAGGGAGCTGTGCCACAGCCAGCTACCGAGAAACCAAATTAGCGCTAATTATATCGGGGCTTGCTGAGGAGCGAGCAGTGCGACTGCACCCGGGGAAGGAGGCAGCGATTTCACTAGGTGGCACAGTTCTGACACATTTACACACCATTAAGCCACGCTAATGTCACCTCGTGGGGCGCGGGGACAGGGAGAGAGGGGGTCTGGGAGCATCGCTCAGCGATGTGTGATCTGTGAGTGGAAACTGCTCCCCGCTCCCAGAACACCAGATCCAAGCTGAGCTCTGTCAGCCAGCCCTGAAATTAACAGCGAGGAGCTGAGTGCTTCACAGAAATGGGGCTGTAGTGTTTCACAGAAATGGGGCTGTAGTGTTTCACAGAAATGGGGCTGTAGTGCTTCACAGAAATGGGGCTGAAGTGTTTCACAGAAATGGGGCTGAAGTGTTTCATAGAAATGGGGCTGAAGCACTTCACAGAAATGGGGCTGAAGTGTTTCACAGAAATGGGGCTGAAGTGTTTCACAGAAATGGGGCTGAGTCTCAGCACAGCTGGGAGATGAAGGGTGGAGGGTTCAGAAAGCGCCGCTGGCTTTTGCGTCCCTGAGCATCGTCATCAAATCATGGGATGGTTGGGTTGGAAGGCAGCTTAAACCTCAGCTTTAAGAGAGTTCCAACCCTCTGCCATAGGCCAGGATATCTATTAAACCAGGCTGCTCTAAACCCTATCCAGTCTGGCCTTGGACACCTCTAATGGTCAGCTTGGGTGAGGTGGTTGTTAGAATCAAAGAATCATTTAGTTTGTGAAAATCTTCAAGGTCAGTGAGGGCAACAATCTCCCAGCACTGCCAATCCCATGTCCTCATGTGCAACATCTACACAGCTTTTAAATCCCTCCAGGGATATTGGCTGCACCACTGCCCTGGGCATCCTCTTCCAATGCTTGATAATACTTCCAGTGGAGGAATTATTCCTAATGTTCAATCTTTTCTGGCACAACCTGGGATCATTTTCTTCTGTTCTGTTGCTCGTTTCTTGGGAGAAGATTGCCATGATATGAGTGCTAGACAGGAGAAACACCAGTGGGTAAAGCAGGGACATAAAGAAGCAGTCTTGTCCTAGTCAGGATATAATAGTGTTCAGAACAGAACCATGTGAGTATCACAGAATCATAGAATCATAGAATCATAGAATCATAGAATCATGGAATCAGAGAATCATAGAACCATAGAATCATAGAGTCATAGAGTCATAGAGTCATAGAGTCATAGAATCATAGACTCATAGACTCATAGAATCATCACAGAATCACAGAATTCCTGCAGCTGTTGGACCATGAAAAGTTAGAAACATCAATTTCTTCAGGTAGCAATGCACTTGTTCCATCCACCTCTGATTCTCAAACTCATTTGTCAAAGCCAACTTTTACATCTCAATCATTTCATTACAATTAGTGAGGTGTGAGCTCCTGCTACCAACTCCATTTGACCTGATCTGTCAATCTGCTGGTCAGTTTTTATGTAAAGGGATGGTATTTTAACATTTTATCAAAGACTGATGAATGATTAATAGCAGAAATAAATGTGCTTTGGATGTAAGGCTTCTGAATTATAAATGGTTATAAGTATAGTAATAGAGGATATTAGAGAGGGTGGTGTGTCCAATATTTACCCACTGGGCATGGCAAAAATGGGCTAATCTTTATTAAAGATTACCTATTAATTAGCAATGACCCTTTATAAAAGATTTTTACCTTCAACATGAAGGTATTTCTATGTAAATATATAGAAATAAGTTCTTCTAGAAACCTCTTACCAATCAAAGTACTGACAGTTGTGGACTGCAATTTTTATTTACAGCAGCAAGAAAACCATTGTAGAGCTTTGGCTCTCAGTCAAGACTGCCAGCAACAACAGAAACTTTTTTTTCCCCAAGCTGTATTTTTGTTCAATAACTTTTCAGGAGATTTTAAGGTAGGTTTTAAGGGCCTGGTGCCTCCAAGCTGCCAACTTACATTTAAAGTTCCTCACTAACTAATGCTTTGCCCAGGGCTGTTATCCAATTAACAGGAATTTATACAGAAGGTTTGCTATGCAATGACTCTGCTCGAGGCCATTACATGGTATCCTATGACCTCTAGACCTAAGGTATGAATGGATAAAACTTTAGGTGTTGATTCCAAATGTATCACCATGAGGAGCCAGTTTAGGGTTTTGTATTCCCCATACATGCAGTAGAGATAGTCAAATGCCTCCAAAAGGAACATGTGCTGGTGTCAGAGAAGGTAACAGCAGGTTAAGTTGTGTTCTTCCCTAAAGACCAGCTCAGGAATGTGTGTTAGAGATCACCAACCTTTATCCTCATTGCAGAGGTGTTAATGAGCAAAGCTTGGGTTGGGATTTTGATTGGGATAACCCTGTGGTCAACTTCAGATTAACATTACTGCAATCACATCTCCTGTGAAAATGCTGCAATCTGCAAACCCTGGAATAATCTCTCTAGGCAGTAAAATTCACTTATCCCATTGGGACAAAGTATGGCCAAAACAAAGTGCATTGTGGATGAAATTTGTCTGCCTAGAGCTCAGGTTGTCACAGGTAAAATCTGTGCATATCATCTGTGGAGAGGAGCAATAGTTTTGAGGTATGGTCACCTGCAGAAAAAGGGGTCACCTGCAGAAGAATGGGGTCACCTGCAGAAGAAAGGGTCACCTTCAGAATAAAGACCTGAGAAGCAGCCACTTGTTTATAAAGGCAGCCTGGACAACGAGCTCAAAAGCAAAATTCTTCTCTAAATGTAGATAGGATGACATTTACAGAGAAACACAGGGAGATGTGATAATGCTCATTCATGTTCTCTTAGGTAGTCCCAAGAAAGCAAATAATTTGTGGGGCAGAACTAAAAGATAGTCCCCATCAGCTGAATGCTCTAACTGTGGCCTCATGTGTGGGTTGGGACTGTCAGCCACAATTCACTCATGTGGCCTCAAGCACCTCCACAGGTTCATATCTCCAGTGATGCTAATTCAGAGTTTGACACTGAGTGAGGAATGTCTGGGTGTTTTTTAGCTCTGGGAGATGCATAATCACCTGATCAAATCACAGCTCAGGAACAGAGCTTGGAAAGAGAAATCTCAAAATTAATCCACATCCTAAATCTCAGAAAGATTTTTTTTTAATGAGAATTCATTATTAAGATTTAAAAGTGTGCTCATTTGCCACTACATGTATATGTGCTTGCTCATATGTGTGCAGGTATGCATCTGTGTAAATTAAATGCTTAAAATGAATTTATATAAATATATATAGATAAAAATTTGAGGTCAGAGCATCTTTTTGAGCAATGCTGATGCAGCTCCAAACACAACAGGGTTTCAGGTCATTAGTGCCTATATGTGATCACAGCAAAAACATTAAACACCAGCAGTGGCTGAGTTTTCAGAGAGCTGAACAGTGCTCAGATCAGAAGCTGCTTTTATTTAGACATTCAAAGTAATTTTTATTTTTATCTTCTATACAGCAGGATTTGTTTTAATTCAGCTCTCTCTTGTAGCTGCCTGCCTCTTCACGTTCTTCCCTACCTGTCTTCAAGTTCTTGTGTTTTGTTTTGGGTTTTTTTCTCCTCTCTTAATCAAAATTAGAAAGAGATTGTGTGTGCCTGTTAAAAAAAGAGGGGCTTGGCTAAAAATAGTTCCCCAAGACAGGATATATTACAGCAAACTGCTTTTGCCTCTGGATGTTAGTGGAGTTTCCTTTGTTGTCTTCTTTGATTGTTTCATTTATATGGCAGGTTAGACAACAGCAGACTCCTGTTATTGCCTTTTCTCAGCGGTGAATTTTCTTTTATTTATTTATTTTTAAGGCTTGGAGCCCCTGAGGACAGTCACTCCCTAACCACAGCTGGTGACAGGAGGAGGGTTTTTCGTGCGTTCGATACTTAGAGCTGAGAGCTGACTGGTGAGAAGATTAACAGCAAGGCTATTAAGTGGGATACAGTCTCCATTTTTAAATTGCCTAGGCCTTTAATAAAAGAAGGAGAGAGAGGGAAAGGGAGACAGAGAGAAGTCTTAATAGTATAACATCTTCTGTATGCTCACAATCCATTTCGCCAGATGCTAAATTACTTTCTTTCCCTTCCCCCCTCGGTGCATCCACCCCACTTTCCCCGCTGGTGTCTGATGCTGTGTCTCATTGTTGGGAAAGGACTCCTGGAATCCAATTGCAGAGGTGCTCTGGTGAAAGGGAAGATTAGTGACCCAGGGTTCTGCAGGAGAGTTTCTATGTGACTCCAAATTTCTCAGTCCCTAGGGTGTTTTAGATTTTTTTTTGTTTTTTCCAGGAAGCTTTGCACCATTAGCTGCTTTCTGGCCTCCCAATACTCTTCTGGCTGATGCTGTCAGAGCAGAAAGTGAAGATTGAGCAGGTCTCTAAGACAGAGGGGAAGAATTTGAGACCAAGCCTTCTCAGGGCACTCAAATAATAATTGTCAATTACCATTTATTTCAAATTATTCACAGAATCGCAGAATGGCAGAATGAAAGATACCTCAAGGAGCAATTGGTCCAACATTTCTTACCCCATGTCTTTCCCATGTGAATCCTTATAAAAATAGAACCTCCACTTCCTTTGTAGTGTTATTTAAATATGGGAACATGGTGATAAGTTCTTCCCTAAGACATCTTTCCTCAAGGCTGGAAAAATCCAGTTCTCTCAGCCTTTCCTCATATGGAAAAATTTCCTGTTCTTTCTTTGTGTCACATCTATTGACCCTCTTCAGTCTGAGCACATTGTTCTCCATAGTGGGGACCAGAACCATCACAGTATTTTAGGTTTGGCCCAAAAAACATCGAGAAGAGTGGGATAATTACTTCTTATCTCTAGTGGTGATATCCTTGTTGATGCAGCCCAGCATCCTCTTGGCTTTCTGTGCTTCAGCAGCACATTGCTCACCTCTTGCTGTCCACTAGGACTCCCAGGTCTCTTTCCACAAAACTGTTCCCCAGATGAGTGGATCCCAGCCTGAGCTGCACTCCTGGATTATGTCTTCCCAGGTGCAAGACCTTACACTTGTTGAACTTCATAAGGTTCTTGTTAGCCAACACTTCCAGCCCATCCAGGTCTTCCTGCAGGACAGCTCTTCCCTCCAAAGAGTCCATTTCCCCCCTCATTTTGGTATCATCAGGGACCTCTGGGTACCCTCAATCCCATCACCCAGATAGTTTGTGGAGACATCAAACAGTGCAGGGAACAATGCTGTGCCCTGGAGGACTCCAACTGTGACAGAATGCCAGCTGGATTTATTTGAGGTGCCTCCTAGCCCAAACCATTCTGTGCTTCTGTGATCTCCACAACTTCTCAAAGCTCGTGGAGAGTGGCCTCCCAAGGATGTCAGCCAGCCCTCTAAACACTCTCAGAAGAATATTGTCACTTGTAAGGGTTTGGCTCCTCCAATAAGTGTTGACATAGTCACTGGCACCAATCCTGATCATTTACTTAGCCATCTACAGAGCAGAGATATCAAAAGAAATTTAGAAAATACTCCAAATTTGCATCTTGGTGTCTGGTCTTCCACAAAGTAAGGTCACCCCCTCTGTCTCCAATTTCTTTCTTTTCTTGCACATTGTGTAAGATTTTCAGTGATGGGTGTTCCACTTTCCCAGACAGTCCTTTCCAATGTTTCATAGTCATTATGTTAAGAAAGGCACTGAGTCCATTTTCGAGGGGAAAAAGAGTTCTTAACACAGCTCTTGCAAAAATTTAGTGCACAATTTCTTTCCAATGGGAAACAAATAAATCAGACTATTTTTTAAAATTACCAAACTGGTTTTTTTTAATAGAAAAATCTCTGTTTTTGAAAGAAGCACACAGATTTTTCTTGGTGTTACTCCATTTCAGAATGTTTCCACCCTGAAAATTTGAATAAAAACTATATTTATTTTGCTTTTCTCATCTCTGTTGTTTTAATGAGTTTTGGGAAATGGAAAAAGAGACTCCTATACTTATTTATATACCAACATTTACCCACAGAAAGAAATCCTGATTGTACAGCCAGGATTTCTGAAGTGGAAATTTCAAAGGGGCGTGTTCCAACAGAAACCATTCCTCCTTTTCTGCTGGCTTTACTACAAACCAATGTGCAGCCACACCCCGGCCCTGCAAGTACTGACACATATTCCTGGTTTCAAAAAGGATGGAGATCATGTGTCTTGAAAGAGGTGACTCTCAGGCACACAATAAAGCACATCCAAAAGCCTGAACAGGATCAAAAACTCAAGCAGTTGTATCCTGGCATCCCTTAGGACCAAATTTGATCATCTTCACTTCCATTTACTAAGTGCTTTCCTCAGCAAGAAATGCTACAGGTATTCTAGTCAAGTCTAGTCTCATCAAGGTGTATTTGAAAGCCTTCCAGTGTTCTTCAGTGCTTATGAATAACATCAATCAATTTTTGTTCTCTCGAAACTCCTCTGCTGGAAGAAGTGTGAGTTCAGGGTGTGTTTTGTTTTGTAATTATTCAAAAACACTGTGCACGTGCACATGCAGACACCTGCAGGTTTGTGCTGCAGAACATCAAGCAGAGCCCTGCACTGCTGATTTCAGTGGGAAAAAAAAAGTGAGGTTTAGGGTGACCTTGGGTATCTTTGGGAGTTTAATCCAGATTTTGAGGACTGCATCCCTAAAGCTCAGTTTCCACTGGATTAAATTTAATATTGAAGAAAGGAAAAAAGGAAAGCTTTTATGTAATAGCAGCAGCTGTGATAATAGAAACAATAATCTGTGGGTTTGGGTTCATGGCTGTGCCATTTTTATGCTTCTTTGCCATCATTTTGCTCAAAGGAGGAAAAATAAGGAATCTCATAGAAGATTTTGTAAATCACTAACACAATATCCAAAATTTTCCTTTGAAGTACTATCATGAATGGGCAGATTTAGGGATACTTTGGTGACTTAATTTCAGTATTTCCTAGCTTGGGTGTCTCATTTTTCAGCCTGTGTGATTTCTTCTCTTTGCTTTTTGTGTGAAGATGGGCTGGCATTCAGTGCTGATGGGATTGTGTCTATGGGTCTCTTTTAGAAGATAAAGGAAGAGAACAAAACAGTATTTAATTTTTAAAAATAAGCCTGTTTTCTCCTGCATCTGATCTGAAATTTTAAGCAGGAAGAATCAAAATGTCTCTACTCAGCTGCTCCTACTGGCAATACTCATCAACATGAAACATTCCTTCCCAAATCCCAACGGCAGTTGAAGCCATTCCCTGTGTCCTGTCCCTCCATCCCTTGTCCCCAGTCCCTCTCCAGCTCTCCTGGAGCCCCTTTAGGCTCTGCAAGGGGCTCTGAGCTCTCCCTGGATCCTTCTCCTCTCCAGGTGAGCACCCCCAGCTCTCCCAGCCTGGCTCAGAGCAGAGGAGCTCCAGCCTTGGGATCATTTTCCAATAACCTGGGACCCTGTGGTCAATCTGCAGCTGAGAAGAGGAAAAAATCCCTGTGTGCCATGACCTGCAGTAGAAAACAGCCTGGCCACAAGCAGCCCACTCCATCCTGGGACAGCCCTGGGACAGTGGCTTAATGAAATAATGTGAAATATGAAAGGGGAAGGAGACCCTTTTATCCTTGTAGCTGCAAAGTCTATCTGACAGAGAAAGAATGACTGGCTCAGCCCTCTGAGGAAATTTCTAGGGTATGGTGAGATTTTTTCCAGTAGATGCTGGATTATCACCTCTCAGCACCACCCTTTATTCCATGCCTAAAGTTACAGCCTGGACTAAAACAGCACTACAGGTTTACATCTTTACATCTTGCATCTGCTGTGTACCCTTAGTGAAAATTCAATCAACATCACAGCTCTGAGAAACAAAGGGAGAGAGGAAAAGGAGTCTCCTGACAAAGTCACTTCTCTGAGGGCTCAGCAGAAGCTGATGGAGCCCAGCCTGCTTTAAATGACAAAAGTTGGGGGAGCTATCAGCCAGAAACACACTCCTTGTGCTGCCAGCCAGGTTCAAGCCTCTTCCCCCTTCCTCATCACAGAGCCTTTGTCCTCTTGCCAGAAGCCTGCCCGCAGGCAACATCCAGCTTTCTAATAAAGCAGCTCCTTTGTCAATGACAGCAATGATTATCTGCTACAGCTGCCCGTGGTGTTGCATTTTGTAACACAATTTGGCCGCCTTTGGCCCCGGTTAGTTCTATTTAAGGTACTGCAGGGGGTTCACTGTTTGATCTCTAATTGATATAATTGACTGGGAATAATCAGGGCAGCTTTATAGATTTTTATTGATAGCTAATTTTCCTTCATCCATTGTTTAATTTGATAAGACTATAACCTAATTTATTGCCACTCTGATAGGGATCCATTACCCTTTTGACAAATGCTTCTGGGGCCCACTTGTCAGCAACTGATTTGAAAGAGCTGTTAAGCCTACAGAGCCCATCATTAGTTAATGGCAGTTTAGAAAGCTAATGGCATTATAAATTAAGATCAATAAGTACATGGAAATTACAGTTGTTCAGCAAGACACCACTGTATTATTAAACAAACATAATCCTGTACCTTTGGTTAATGCACACACAGGGAGCTTCCAAGTGAGTTTCAGAGCCGAATAAAGCCAGGTGATTAGCAAAGGAAGAGCCCTTCTCTGGTGCTGGAATTGCCAGATTAATTCCTAAAGGATCTTTGCAAGAAAAGAAAGAAAGAAGCCAGCACTGCTTTATTTTGCTGTATAAGCAACCCGAGGCTTCAAAACATCCTCGCACAAAACAATACCCCTCTCGCTTCCTTGGGTTTTGATCTGCTCCAGCAACACTTTCAAATGCATAATACACAATCAGCAAAGGAGAGGCTCCTGGATTTATCCCAGGGATAAAGAAAAGCAAACACAGCATCTCTTGATACTTTTACATGCTTCCTCTTAACACCTCACAAGGCTTGATTGGCATTGAGTGGTGTTTGATCACTTTGGGCCAAAGCAGGATGAGAATGTTGAGATTTTTCACAGCAAGGTGCTATGATCTAATTAATACAGCAAGGAACGGGATGTCAAAAAGCCTGGAGTCAGTTTTGGCTTCACCACTTTGTACATACAGGACATTGAACAAGTAGCTTAATCTCCTATTCCATTTTGCAAGCTCCCTCTCTCCCAGATCCCAGACTGAGTATTTGGAATTGAGGGGCAAGGCTGCTCCTCCTGGGTTCCTAAACTGAGTGTTTGGGGTTTAGGACCAAGGCTTCTCCTTCTGGGCTCAGTAGATGAACTTCAGCCTCAGCCATGGTTTTGGGCCCTGACATCACTGAATGCTCTCATGGACTCTGGCTACAGACTAAACATGGAAAACTGAGGTTGTTACATTCCTGAACATACCTCTCTGAGAGAGCCTGATGTTTTCAACACAGGGATACCTGACCCTGTCTTGGAGCCAATCCTCCCTGGAATCCAATCCTAGGTGACTCTAATTATTATCACAGTGTATTCAGCTTACTTGGCACGAGCTTTGCTTTGCTTACAGTGCACAATATAAGCTGTAGAAGGCCCTAAGAAAATACAAAGTCCCTTCCTTTGGAGTGGGAATTTCTGTTACATGGATGGGACAGACAGCTGAGGGACGTTTGCAGCTTCTGCCATTAAGTTTTCATCTTCAGCTATAGGTCTGGCATGGCTCTTAGGTCCCTAAGGTTAGGTGGGATGAGTGTGATCACATCTGTGGTGTATCCATCAACTCATCTGTAAATCTCCACAGGGAGAGCTGGGGATGGACCAGCAGCTCTCCCAGCATTTGAGTCATCAGGAGCCAAAATGTTCCAACAGATGGGGAAAGCATTTTGGTGCTGCTCAACCCACTTGATTCTTGGATTCCACTTTGAATCCAAGGCTGGTTTGGAGATTGGTCTGATGATCAGATGGCTGGTTAGACATCCCTGATGCCTGCCAGGCTTTGATTCACCAACACTGGATTGGTCTCACGAGCTCCTGCTTGAATTCCCACTGTGGTGCTAACTGGATGCTTGGTGTCTTTTAATGCTATTTCAGTCCATATGAAAATCTGAAAGTCTGGCTGGAACAAGCCTCAAGTTTGCTTCAGAGTAGGTGAGGACAGAATAATGTCCCTTGCTGCACCACAACCCTTTCCCTGATCACTGCCCCCACTTTTGTCATCCCAACCCCATTCAACCTTGTCAGGTAGGTAAATCTCAGTGATCTGGATTAAAAAGCCCCAATATATTGAGGTACTTCTGACTGTATAATTTCATTTTTAAGAAGATTGAGATAAGACAAACTCCTAAACTTGTCAACAGCTCATCCATACTAACAGCAAATTTGGCTGATTTACAGACAGTCAGCTTATTGGGTAGAAAGACTATTGGGAATTTTAGTTGTTTCCTTAATGAAATAATGGCTTTTCAGTCAGAAGATATTTACAATGGCTGCACTCCTCACAATAGAAATGAAATATTATGATTTTGTTTGTCCTGAGATTACCTTGCACAAGTTAATATTGTGTTATGTCCAAGTGTTGACACAGAATTAAAATGTACTCCCTAAGGTGAGGTTCAGCTGACATTGCTCAGGTATCTCAAAACTCAGAGTAATATTTAGATAACTTTTTTGAGTCAGAAGGAAAACATGAGCAATGTCCCTGTTAATGTATTGTCTGGGCACACAGGACTGGATTTGTAGATTGAATCAATTCAGGCTGAAGTCCTAACAGCAAATGCTGTAGCCATTTCAAGGGTATTTCACTTTGGTCTGGTTTATTCCCATTCCCATTTATAGGTAGAAAATACCAGGAACACTCCAAGAGATTTGCTTCTGGTTTGAAATAACCCTGTTTGTGCATGCAGAGGCTAAATTTTGGTAAACTGAAGAACATTAAGTGGAGATAATCAAGAGAGTCACAGCAAAAAGCCACTCCAACTTCCCATATATATGTATATATGTATATATAAGTTATATATACTGATACATATTATTTTAGGCACTCCCAGATTGTAATCTGCTTCAAAATTTCCCTCTTAAAAAGTTTTATTTCTTTCCATTGGTTACAGGAAAACTTAATTAACTAGATCAAGCTGAAGCATGTAATTATTTGACACCTGTATTACAGCAGATAAATATCCATATTTACCTGGTAGAAATGGTAAATATAAATCCTCTTCAGGGTTTTGTTCAACCAAAGAACGTTAAAACACATGTAATGAAATATAGATGTACCCTTGATGCTAAACTTGCAAGGTAGAGAAGGAATGGGTCAGAAAAGGAGAAAATTATAAAACTCCATCACTCAATGTGAATGAACAATAACAAATATGGGACTTCAGAACTGGTGGCTGCTTTTGAAACACTCATTTCCCCCTTCTATAAATTGGGACATATATTAGAAATAAATGTATAGAAAATATAGAAATATAGAAAAAATAAATAAACAAATTGTATTTTGATAAATGTCCAGGGAATCTAAAAAGTTTGAACATGGTGATCTAGTCACTGGTCTTGAAAGCTGTTCAGTGTGAAACTGGAATTTTGATAAGTGGATTTAGTCTAGGTGGATCTGATGAGCACCATCAGGTGAGTTTTCACTGCTGACTCTTAGAAACATAGAATTTTTAATGCTGGGGAAGATCTCTAAGATTATCAAGTCCAACTATTAACCCAGCACTGCCAGGTCCACCACTAAAAAATTACCTAAGTGCCACATCCATACATGAAACTAATGCAGAGCCATGACCTTATTGTGACCTTCCAGGGATGAACAGAGGTTTGCAAACAAGATTAGGAGAAACTTTTAGCAGGATATGTTGTGCAAGGACAAGGGGTGATGGCTTTAAGGTAAAACAGAGTTGATTTAGTCTAGATACGAAGAAAAATACAATGAAACATTGGCACAGGTTACCCAGAGAGGTGGTGGATGCTCTACCCCTGGAAAAGTTAGTCAGGTTGGAAGGAGCTCCAGGTAACCTGGTCTAGTGGAAGGTGTCCCTGCCCACGCCAGGGGGTTGGACTAAATGACCCTTAAATGTCCCTTCCAGCCCAAACTATTCTATGATTCTACAGAACTTGCTTCTCCCAATCAGTGTCACAGCAGTAAAATGCAAGGAAACCTCCATCCTCTGATGCTTCTGCCAGACCCAGGGCAATAAACTGGCCCCAAGAGAGTAAAAATATGACTGTCAATTTATCTCCTAATGAAACAGTGCCAAGGCAAGAGCCACAGGGTGAAGTAGGGGATGGTGGTGGAGGGAGGAACTAAACTGCTCACTTGAAATAAAGCAGGCAAGATTACAAGACTCGTGTACAATTCTCCACGGTCCCTAAAGTCTCTTGCAAAAAGGTAGAAATGAACTAATTTATTAGTGAAATCACATCAGGGGCAGTAATTTCATGTTAGTGAATTTACATGTAATAACATTAGATTTCCAGCCCTCCATATCAGCACACTGTGGCCCTCTTGGATGATGAATGAGCTGCCTAAAGAAAGATGATAGTTTGATTGTTTTCACAGTGAACGGATCAGCATTTTAATTTCTTGCCTCTGTGTTTATTGCTTATTTGGCCCCTTGCTCAGCTTGTAAAAACTTGGCTAAATGGAAATGAATAAATGTAATTACTGCGGGTGACAGTGGTAATCTGTGTGGGTTTTTCATATTGCCTTTGCCAACGTTAATCTAATCACCAGAGAATATGTGTCACTGCACAAATACACTGACAGAAAGCAGAGTCCTCTGTCAGTGCCAAGGATATGGAGGCTGCAAGGAGTCTCTGCTGGTGGGGGTCTGTTGTTGGACAAGGCTTTAATGCTCTGATGATGTAAATCATCACTTTTATACACCCTACATCCTGCTCAGAAGGAGCAGCAGCAGTAGAAACCAGTTCTGTAACTGCAAGTAAGTTTTTCTCAATTATTTTTGTCTTTTGGATCTCTTCAAGAGGCTTGACAGAGTTTCTGTCTCTTATGGTCACATCTGAGATGATATTTGCCTCTTTCTTCTCTGCCCAGAAGCTCTGTTGTATATGTCTGTCCTATTCTGTATGGCACAGATATGGATGGCACAGACTTTTCAAAGTCTGAATAAAGGACTGGGACATTAATTATTTTCACAGTAATGGGTAAAAATAAATGTACATGATAAAAACAGTTCTGTTGCCTTTGTTGGGCAGTGGTCTGAGGAAACAGATCTGGTACCTGACAGAGTTTAAGGGTATGAATTTATGTGGGTATCATCTCAATACTGTTATTAGGCAACAAGAATTCATAGGGATTAATTGATTTTCCAGATATCACACAAGAAGTGAGATTCAGCTCTAGGTCCAAACATCTACATTTAAATACATATATATTTAAATTTTAGATATTTACATATCTTTACACCTGCACATGATCTGTATGTTGAAGCTCCCATTCTAGTCAAAGAAAGTCACAATGGAATTCCACAAAGGGATTTCAACTGCCTTTGTTGTTACTTACACAATGCCATTTTAAATATCTGAGAGATATTGTCCTGGGCCCAGAAGACACAACAAGGGACTTAAGGGACACCTCTACCCTTCTCAGGAGACAGCTGGCAGTTTGCAAGGACAGCCTCAACTGCATTTAGGCAACAGAGACCAGGGGGCTGCACAGTTTCTCAGTATATATTTAGGGATGAGCTGAACTGCTCTCTCAACTTCATATTTGGATCTTATTGGACTCCAGTGAGTCTATAAGTTTGCAATTGTCACTTTATAAGGCCATTTGTGCTGTCTCAGACCATTCCAGCTGGCATCCAGCTGATAGTCCCAAAGAGTGAGTGAAAGTGAGAAATCTCCTGGGTTGAGATAAAGACAGGAAAACCCAAATATTTTTCTTGCAATCAAAGCAAAACAAGGAATTCTTTCACACTTCCCATCAAGAGGGAGATGCTCAGCCATTTCCAGGGAAGCTGTGCTCCATCATCCATAACTGTTACTTGGAAGGACAAACACCATAATTCTGAACATCCTCCACCCTCCCTCCCTCTTCACCCAGATTTTATTGTTGAGCATGGCACCAGTCTGCTATAGAATATAGGGCCAGTTGGGCTCAGCTGTCCCAGCTTGTCCCTTCCCAAATTCTTTTGCACACCCTGACTACTGACTGGTGCAGAAGTCTGTGGAAGGTGCTGCTCAGCAGTAACTAACCCATCCCTATGGTATCAGCACTGCCTGGGTCACAAACCCAAAACTCAGCCCCATTTTAGATACTATGTGGATCATTTATGCCTGGTCTTATCACTGTGTCTGTCCAGCACAGTGGATTGAAGGATGCTGGTTTGCATGGGAAGCAGGAAGATCCAAATCTGTCCATGGATCTTTGAACTGTGCCAACTAAAAGATTTATGGAGATTGAATAGAAAATAAATAGTGTTAGTCATGTGACCACAACCTCAAAACCTCAGGAAACACCAGTAAGTTTCATGTTGTGCATAATTCCTCTCTGACCCATTATCATAAACACTGATGATGTCCTCAGTGTTGTCCAAAAATCATATGAAAAGTAGGTTTGCACCCAGGGTAATTACAATCAGAGTAGTCATGAAAAGAAATAGAGAATGCTGTCACTTACTGCAATTGTAATTCCAAACCCAAGGGTGATTTGGTGAAGCCATTCTGCAAGTTAATGATGCATGATCTTAATAACTTCATCTCCTGCTTAAGTCAAGTGAGATGGATAACATAACATAACACAACATCCTGTAAAAATTCATTCATAGGAACAGGATCTGTGATTGGTTCTTTACTTGATGTAAAAGGACAGGGAGACAAAATTAATGCATCAGATTTTGAACATTCTAAATATCTCCAACTGGTCCTTCCATGGGGCCATTCCCCAAGCTGCACACATGTACACAGTACATATGCAAGGTAAGGCTCCAATTTAAATTTACAGAAGGCCACATCTGTACTAGTAAATAAAACTTTTTCAGGACACTCTCTTCTCTGGAGCCATTTGGAATTGTCAGGATGGGACTCTGTGGTTAAACTCTCTTAGACCTTCAGAATAATATGATCACACCCAAACTGCCCTCTGAGAATTCATTGTATCTCATAATGGTTTGGGTTGGAAGGGTCCTTAAAGACCACCTAGTTCCAACCTACCTACCATGGGCAGGGAAATGGTTCATAGCTGATGCTAGCCCCTAAAATATATCCAGAAATTGGCTAAGAAGGGCTCAGTTCCCTTGTCTAAGCTACACTGGCAGCAGTTCCAGCTCCACTATGGTGATGACCATTGCAGATGCACTGAGACAGGTTCATGAGATGATTTCTTTACTGCCTGATAAGAGGAATCAGCAGCAATTCTGGGACTTGAACTTTGGCCATCTAGGAATAGTTTTAACCGTGAGATTACTTCCTTGCACTAAAATTCAGAAAGGAATAGCTCTTGTCTTTACCTTCTCTCTGTCACCTCTGACATCTGCAATTGTGCATTTCTTCACCACCCTCCTATTTAAGGTTTGATGGCTTTAAACTGAAAGAGGGTAGATTTTCATTAGATTTTAGAAAGAAATTATTCCCTTTGTGGGTGGTGGGGTCTGGTCCAGGTTGTCCAGAGAAGTTGTTGGCACCCAATTCCAAGCGTGCAAGGCCAGGTTGGATGTGGCTTGGACCAACCTGGGAGAGTGGAAGGTGTCCCTGCCCATGGCAAAAGGACTGGAATGAGATGATCCTTAAGATCCTTTTCAACCAAAACCATCCTGTGATTCTATGATTTATACTCTTCTGTTATTATCTCTTTTTATCTTCTGTAGGCTAGCATTGTCTGGATGAAGACCCAGGTACATCAGCATCTTCAGTGCCACCACTTTTGATGTTTCTGAGAGTGTTCCTCAGATTTCCCAGTTCAGTTCTGCACCTCCCTGTGCTGTAAGGATGACAGCCATGGTTGGCAGACACAGGTGTTCACATCTTTGTTAGATTTACAGCTCTGCCCAGAATCCCTCCACACAACACCTAAAGGTTATGCTGCCACTTAATCTCTTCCTCAACTATTTCACTGCCCCTCTTATCCTCACTTGGGTTTGCTTGACTTGCTTAGACTCTTTTGTATCTTCTTCTGGCTGTTCTATCCACAGTTTATGCACCAATTTAACTAAATCAGTTTAGAAACCAATTTAGTTAAATCAGCACAAACCCCTTCGGTAGAACCAGATGGAGAATACCTTTAACTGACTTAATGTGAATCAGGATTTTTTTAGTTGATTTGCCCCATTTTCTTGCTGATGTGTATCAGCAATACTCCACCATCAACATGAACATGGTTTCTCACATCCACAAAGTGGGGAATTTGTCCATGAGAAAACAGATTTGTTTAGGCTCCCAAGGTATTTGAATGTGTGAACAAGTTTTCTCTTTTGCAACCTTCTCTGATTAAAATAGTCCATATTTTTCAAATAAAAGGATTCATATGAAGAGGTGAGAGAAGCAGAAGGCTCTGGAGAATTATAATTGTAAAAGCATAGAAAGCCAACACCACAAATACATTGCATGCCACAAGTGACTTGGAAGCTGTAACTATTCTTCTAATTTAAAAAGTTGGAATATTTATTCCATTTCATGCTGTCACCATTCCTAAAGCATTCCATTAACCAGGCTGGGAGGAAAGCCTAGGACTGAATACACAGCAGGGATAAAAGGTCCTTCCTGCAAGTTCCTCCTGAGCAGAGGCTGAGAGATGCTGGAGTGGGAAAGGAATCCACCTTGCTACCCATGTCCCATCTGTGGACAGAAATCCATGTTCTATCTGTCATGGACACTAAATTATTGTGCATGAAGAGACAGTCAATAATTCCAAAATAATTGAATGTGGGAATTTAAATTGAAATCATCTGCACATCAATCTAAGGAGCCTAAACTTTGTTGTTTCACCCAATGTTAAACTGAATGAAACAAAACTGAATTAAAGCCACTTTAATTCTGAAGGAGAGAGTCCACACGGTGTTTTAATTTAGTTGAACTAATCCACTTCTAAAATTAATTCAGATTAATTTTCCTCAGTATCCCTGAGCAGATCTGCAAAGCTGCCTGAGGGAGTTGGGAGCAATTTCCCTGTACATGGAAATTGAACAAAATAGGCTTCAGTCCAATGGCAACTCCACAATAGTGCCTTGTTTCAGCACTGTTCTTCCAGAATTAAATAAAAAATCATTCCAGATTATCTGTTGTGCTCTACACCCTCATCCTGCCTCCCCTCACAATAATTTCCTTAATCCCAACAACATGTAAATTGAGCTATGAGGTATCCAAATCCCCCATTAAATTCTCCTCCACAAAATTAAATGACAACATGGCAGAGCAATTTAGGTTCTAGCTATTTTTAGGGGGAAAATTCCTTCCAAAATGCATATAAACATGCCTTCACCCTACTTGGAAAGGCTTTGAATTTCAGTGGATCTGGGGCTAATTGGAACCCTGAAAAGCAGCCAGAGTCAAAGTGAAACTCCTCAGTGTAGATTACATTGAGCAAAATGTAGTGAGACAAGTATGTGTTAAAAACAAAGAAACTAAAAGGAAATCAAACTGACTTTTAAGAGATGTAATACTCTGGTTTTTATTAGTACAAGAGAGAGTTTGGATATATTCACCAAAGTAGTACATTGACAGGAACATTTTCTTTGTATATAAAATTGCAATTAAGTCCATGTTTTTATTTCAATTTAATTTCTTCCTGATTTCTTGTGATTTCTTAAATATTTCTTTTTTTAATGTGTTTTAGAAAAAATAATAGACAGTTTGGTTTTTTGCATCTCATTTTTACACCAAAAATTTCTTAGCTTAAATTTTCTCTGTAAATTCTCTTTTTGAGGCAACAAAGCCATTTAAACTTTTGGGGATAAACTTAGACTACAGCCCATAAGAATCCTAAAGCATGTGAAAAAACATGTCAGAACTTTGTACTAACACGGTGCTGCAATTTGTGAACTTCTGATAGAATTCTCACTTTGAGGCAGCCAGTTTTGGAAAATCAATAATCAGGCAGCAAAAGGACTTGCAGGCACAAAATAGAGCTTTTTTTTTATCACTGGGAAACAGATTTTACTGCTGGACTTCTTCAGTAAAAATAGTGACTTTAATCATAGTCATCAGTGATTCAGCTCAAAGCATTTATTGTGTTTTCTTCATTTCTCCTTTCTCTTAGCACTGTTATTTTTCCTTTTGCATTGTATAAAATGGGCATATTTAAAATAGGAAAGTTTCAGATGCCTCTTGCAATCTGGATGAGAAAAAGCTCTGTGTTCCACTTGGATTGTCTGGAGGGACAGTTGTGAGAGAGACAGGACAGAAGGGAGCTTGTTCCAGTAAATAAACTGATATTAGAATGTAAATTCTTCTAATCTATTCATTACCTCTTTCTGAGACCGAGCTGTTAGAGCAGTGGGTGGAAAAATGTCTATTTTTGTTAAATGTCCTGTTGGTGGCAGCAGTTACAGTACATTTAATTCAGCAGCAAAAAAAACAGAACCTGTTCTGACTAGGTAACATGAGAGTTTGTAGGCAGAAAGGTGATCTCAGGTGACAATCTCAAAAAACTCATGACTTTCCTCTGACTTCTGCAGTTCAGTGTACTCTGAAAAACTGGGAAAGGAGGGGGGAAAATTAAAACAAAAAGCTGTTCCAGGAACACTTCTAGGCAAAATTTTGGATAAGAGTAAGAGCTGGCAAAGCTGGGAAAATAAAAGATAAATTGAGAGTTTGGTCTGGGGAAAGTGATAGAGAGTGAAGATTCAGAGGGAGAAAGGGCAGGAGGCAAGGATGGAAACAGGCACCACTGAGTTTAGTGATTAAAAAGCAAATCCCATCCTTTTACCCATCTTTCAAGCAGAGAAAGAAAAAATTCTCCCAGAGAATAAGTAAAACATTTCCTCTTTCCCATTTTTCTTGAGAGATCTGTTTTTAAAAGCTGAGGTTTTTGATACTTTGCTGCTGATTTCAGATGTTCCTGGGTTTAGACCACCAACTGGTCACTGTCAAGAGTGGCTGCCTGTTTTAGGATTTATTTTGGATACTCACACTGGAATTGCAGCATCTTTAAATCATGTGGACATATAGTCATGGAAGCTGCAATAGATCCTGAAAATAATGTAGAGATTGAGAGAAATAATTTGCAGTGTATGTAGTGATAGAACAATGGTCAGTGGTTTAAAACTGAAAAACAGTGGGTTTAGATTGGAAATAAAAAAGAAATTATATGATGAGAGTGGACAGTCACTGGCACAGGTTGCCCAGAGAAGCTGTGGCTATTCCTGGAAGTTTTCAAGGCCAGGTTGGATGAGGCTTGGATTAATCTTTGGAAGGTGTCCCTGCCCATGACAGGGGGTTGGATCTTTAAGTCCCTTCCAACCCAACCCATTCTGTTATTCTGTTATTTTATGGACTATAATATCAGTCACTGCATGTCCTTCTTACTAATTTTGACTCAGACTTCTCACCATTGATGGTGGTTTTGATTTACTGGCCTCACTCATTTCAAAAGGGGATGGGTAGTCCAGTTACACTTTTTTATTTCACCAGCATCTCCTCTCAGAGGCCTTGGATATTCCTGTCCAAAGGGGAGACTGGAGGGTGTAAGGATAAAGAAGGAGTTTGGAGGAACAAGAAGAGAATCTTGTACCATAGTCACAGTGATGAGGTAGCCAACACCATTTTATGGATTAGGAGCAGATCCTGGTGATTTATTGGTCTCATCCAGCTTCCTGTGGATTAGATTTCTAATGCCAGTTTCTGCCCTGTAGGGGAAGAGTTTGTGCACTGGGGGCAGTACTGGGGCTCTGGAAGGGAGAGTGGGAAGGTGTTTTGTACCTGCAGGGTGCAAATCCTTTTGCACAGCCAACACTCAGCTGCATAATCTGGCTTGTTTTAACCAAACATTCAGGAGTGCAAAGAGTTTTTTAACATTTTCAGGGAGCCCCTGAGCTCCCCTTTGCCCAGCAAAGCTGTACTGTCTCCCTTACAGGCAGCAGCAAAGTTCCTTGGAAGAAAATGAGAAGAAAACAAAACAGACAAACCTCAATGTCCCCAAGGGAATGAACAGAAATAAACACAGCCAATGTGGAAATCAGTGTTGATTCCTGCCATCAGATTCTCACTCTGTTTGACCTCAGGAGCAGCACTGACATGTACCAGAGGGCAGGGAGTAGGGAAAAAATAGGTGGGACATGTGACATGTGCAGTGGGGACATCTGATGTGTTTTATAAAGCTCTCTGCCTTGAAGTTATGAATATAAACCACCTCCTAATAGTTGCACTAAACTATTACTTAGATAAGCAATAAGAGTAGAATATCTTCCAGTGTGTAAAGCCTTTAGTAAACCAGGAGTTTAAAGGAGCATCCCCATTTTTTCATTCAGTGATTTTAACCATTCACTGTTAAGTTTCCAGACATCTATGGCCCCAGATTATAGATCATTTCCCAGCTTTGATAGAACTAACAAATAAAGCTCAGATTAATGTCATCACGTTTTACCTGCCTTAAACTCAGCCATCTGATCTCAACTAATTCCCAAAGAGGACAGAGGTGGCAATAGGCAAATTGTGTCACCTGTGATTCACATCTGTCCCAAGAGAGAAAAACTTGAGACCAGAAGCAACTGTAGTTGTCTTTATCCAGTGGCTACTTGGTTGCAGAGTCTTATCCTTCCTCCCTCTCCCCAGCTAATTCAGTTTTTAAAGTCTAATTAATGCATGATATCACCCCTTAAATAATCCAGTTTGCTCTCCCCTCTTTCTCTAACTCCCTGCTGCATCTCCCACATTTGCTGGTGTTGGAACTGCCATTTGCACTTTTGCTTTTCCAGGAGAGGAGCTTGCAATGCACTCAGAGATGCAGAAATCCCTCATATCCACTGTAGAAACAGAGGAAAGCACATCCTAATTTTGAAAGGTGTCATGTCTGTATTTGCAAAGCAAAATACTTCACATTTGAAGTTTAGGTTAAAAAAAATGGTGTATCCAAAGGTCAGGAAAAAAAAAAAAATCTGTCCAGCTTAACCAAGGTATATATGAAAGTTTCAAATGTCAAAGTGTGGGTCAAGGCACAGAGACATTCTTAAACAAGCAGCTAAATGGATGAACTGAGGAGAGGAGCATCATCTGTCCCATCAGCCGTCAGCTGCTGATCGCCCCAGGCCAAGGCAACATATTGGGGGACTTTGTTATATTTTCTTTTTCACTTGGCTAGTTCTGTTTGAGTCAGTGGTTCAGACTAATTGCTAGAAAATAAATAATAAATTGTGTAAGAGCCTCAGCAGGAGTGAATATCTCTGCATGCAGAAAGAACCAGTTCAGGTCTCAACAAACTCACCACAGAGCCAGGAAATTTAGCAATAAAGTGAACAAGAACAATGAAAATGTACTTAACTTTGTTCTGCTTTTTATTCACTTGATCAAAGTCTGGACATCCATAGAGTTACCACCTTCAATCTCAAAGAAAACAAGTGGTGTTTTTGTTGCCTTGGGCTCCATTCCTTGTTCTTTCCACAAGTGGCAGAGCAGTGTAGTAATAGTAGAAAAACTAAAGATATTCAGAAATGAGTGATGGCATTAAACCTGGCTCACTTTAGTTTGTGCTAAAAACAAGAATATCATATAAAATTTACCTCTTTATGGTCAATGGAAAGAAATAGACACTTTCTCAGAGCAATTTTTCAAATCAGTTTTTGATACATATTTTAAAGAGGGATCAGTTATCCTGTCCAAGAACTTTTACTTCTCATTATTGTTTTTAGAAGATCTCTAGAAGTGTGTAATGAATAGATAAAAGAATAAACTCAGGGAAATGGTGATAACTAAACTTTCTAGAAAAGTTAGCAATGATATAAAAAGTGTCCAAATTGAGAACTTTGGGAGATTTTCACTGGGACATATTCATCATTTGATATGTGGAAAATGAGCCTATATATATTTATTGGAGAGAATGGAACTTATTTGGACCAAAATAGAAATAAAAAGTTTAGTAAATAATGGATAAACTAATGCTACTTTGCTTTCACTTTAAGATGATGGGTTACATTCAGTTCCTGTTAGTTGTTGATTTCCTTTTTTGATGGACATTCAATATTGCTTAAATAATGTAAATAACTCTTCACTTGTGATTATGCTACAGCTTTCTCATCAGGTTCTCATGCTTTTCCCCACATAAAAAGGTAAAGGAAACTTATATTGCCAGAGATTTCAGTTCTAGAGATTAAATTAAAAATTGAATAGTTGTGATGGCTGATGGCTCATTGCCTGATACAAGACATAAATCAAATAAAGGCAAAGCTGTTTCCAAAGCTGTGGATCTCTCACAAACATAGGTGGAACCAGGGGCTTGAATCTACCATTATGAACAGGACTAAGAATAGTTAAGAAGGTGTTGATTTGGGTATTTTGGCCAAGTACCACCTGATTATGAGCCTCTGTTTCATACCAAGCTACTCACCCATGTAATTTTCAGCAGGGGAAATTGAATGAAGGAAGGTCAGCAGACTTTTGAGGGAAATAATCAGATAATTGGAAATTTGGCATTAAATGGCATTGTATCATAACAATGAAAGTTTCCTTTCCAGGACATGTTTGTGAGGATGTCAACAGTTTTTAGTTTAATGACCAAATTACAGAATAATTTAGGTTGGAATTTACTTCCAAGATCACTGAATCCAGCCTATCCCCACCTTGTCACCCAGCCCAGAGCACTGAGTGCCACGTCCAATCATTCACACTTTATTTAGTGTCTAAATATTCCTGTGAACAAGGAAAATACTTTTATTTTCTTCATTCATTCAGAACAACATTCAGGAGACCAGTAGAACAATTTATTTCTTTTTCCCATGGTACTCATGCAATTAAAAGTGTATTTTTAAAATTTTCTTTTTCCAGAACTGTAGTTTAAGTGAAGTTTTTAAACACTTCTACAGATCTCAACTAATTTCAGCACATGGAAGTGGGTACTAAAGAAAAAGCAAATTGACTTTCTATTCTTGGAAAAAATATACATATGGCCTTACACAGTGTATATTTGTGGTCAAGACAGATGAAAAGACAGGCAAATGAGTCTCTCTAGGACTAACACCTTATTAATCACCCAAAACTAAGAATGTTCTGTCATTTTTTAAAAATCAGAATTGGATTCTTACTCAAATGTAGTTGATAGAGTGACATTAACAGCTTCTAAAACTTTTTATAGAAGCCTCATAATATATCTACAAATACATATTTTCAGTGATCTTTCAAAGTAATTTTCATCTTGTTTCTAAGCCTTATTTGATAGTCCCAAATAAAATTAAATTGCATTTGGAGGACTAGAGACTAGGAAGCCTTACTCTTACTTGGAGCTGCCTGGTAAGTGAGAGCAGAAGTTAATTATGTGATATTTTCATTAAAATAAGTCTTTCTATGACAATTTAAAATCTTTAATTTTAAATCTTTAAAATTTTAAATAAGCTGTGTACTTATTTTCTATTGGAATAAGGAAAGAGCACATGGGAAAATGGCCACTGTGGGAGAGACACAGGTAGATGGAAGCACAGAGAGATGAACTTCAACATTTAGATAATTTTTGAAAATGGATGATACCATTTTTAACATCTTTTTAATCATCTCACTTGGAGTCTAGTTTGCAGCCAAATCCTTCAAATCCAGATTTATATACATAAGAATTTGATTCAATGAAGATATCATAAAGGTTACAAGCCTTTGTAGTTGACCAGGTTTTGTTAGCTAAAACCACAACTCTCCAGAGACCTTTAAGCTGATGGAGAGTAGATTTAGGATGTTTTTCCCTGTGAGGGTGGAGAGACCCTGGCACAGGGTGCCCAGAGAAGCTGTGGCTGCCCCTGGATCCCTGGCAGTGTCCAAGGCCAGGTTGGATGGGGCTTGGACCATCCCTGGGACAGTGGAAGGTGTCCCTGCCCATGGCAGAGGGTTGCAATGAGATGATTATTCAGGTCCTTTCCAACCCAAACCATCTTGTGATTCTGTGACCAAAACCAAAACCAACCAAACAACCAACCAACCAACCAACCAACCAACCAACCAACCAACCAACCAACCAACCAAAAAAATATATCAGATTTGCAAAGCTTTTGATCCATAATTTCATCTATCTTTGATACCAGAGACTATCAAGTGGACACAGAGAAGGAGCAATTTCTACCAATAAACTAAACTGGACTGGTGCCCCAGCTACAGTCACTGTGAAAAGTGCTCTCAGGGAGCAGTTTAGCCCAGGTCAGTGGTGGATCACTCTCTGGAGAAGCCTGTCCCTTCCCACAGATTTTGGAGGGGGCCTATGGCTGCTCTGCATCTAAACAGGAGCTGCAGTCAAACTCCAAGAACAAGGACCATGATGTGCCAGCAAGTCTTTGAGGGCTTAGTTCTGCCACTGTCACAGAATCAATTATATTACTGAATAAATCAATTAAATGCTGTTTAACCCCAACAGAAAGAGAGAAAAAGGTCCTTTGTTAGAAGGAGGATGGAATTAAGGGGTTTTTTCCATAGGAAAATCATGGCTGGGCTCCAAGCTGTTTTATAAGTCGGATTTGTTTTTCCTCACATGTTCTTCTGGCACATTCATCTGCTTATTTGTTTAACGAACGTGGTGCTGGTGAGAGATGCTGGATTGATGCCTTGGGGAGAAGAAAGTCCTTTATTTGTCCCCAGGCATGCTAGAGCAATGCTCCACAGCCACGTGGCTTCCCTCTGACCTGAAAGGACCACCTTTAAGGGGCAAAAAGTAGTTTAGTTTCCCGGACTTTTGAAACTTTCCCTTTCCTCTGGATCTACCAGAAAGGGATGTAGGGTCATTGGTGCTTATTTTCACAGACAAGGGCACACTGTCAAGGGTTTCAGCTCACATCCAGAGCTTCATCATAGATTTTGTTGGCCTTGAAACCTCACAATAGTAGGATTTTAATTTTTTTTAAAGGCAACTGCTGTCTAGGGTAGTAGTACTTTTTTCTCAGAGTCTTCTCTGACCCTATTTCAATTCAAGAAATTATAAAGGTCATGAAAATAGTAATAATAATAATAAAAAAATAATAAAAGCAACAATAATAATAATGATAACAATAATAAAGAAACTATGGCAAGACTGTTAAAACTCACTCCACAATTGTCTAGACCTCACTTCCTCATACAAGTGACTACAAATCTCATTGAAAATATATATTTTATGCCATGCTTTGCCCTTATCCAAGCTCCTTCTCCTTTATCTCTTGGCATAGTTTATTGTCTTGAAGGTGGCTTGCTAAAGTTAGCACACAACTCTGGGTGTTCTTCATCACCTGTGACATTGCAAACCTCATTTAATATTCCTGACCATCAACAAATCAATTTTCAGGCAAATATTTATATTTGACAACACCTCAACGCTTCCTGCCAAGGCCTTGGAAAAGCTTCTGCAGGAGAGAGGGAGGAGCATGGAGAAAGAGAACAAAAGACAGAGAGAAAGGAATATTAATAAAAGTCCCAAACCATATTTGACAAATTCTGGGAAAATATTTTTTTTAAATTTTCTTTATCATTCTTTATAATTTCTTTGGCTAAAGATTGTTGAAGCATTGAATGTTGTCAGTCTGAAGGACCTATGGGTGAAATCTTTTCTGAATATGGGTCCCAAGCTCTGCTTTGTAATTTTGCTCAACAAAGGGTTTTTATCCTGAGATTTTGAGAGAGTCCCTATTTCATCCAAAGGACAAACTCCCAGCAGTGGGAAACAGGAATGGAGTCCTAACCATTTTCTTTCTTGAGTGAAAACCACAAAGCTGCACCAGTGTGGATTACTCTCCTCTGGCATCTCTCCTTCAAAGGAGGGGATGTTGCTTTGAAAACAATATCCTGAATCTCATGCTGGTTATGAGACAAACACACTCACTATGGGTCTTTTTCAGTACTTTGGACTGCTGAGGAACTCCTGATAATAAGCATGGGCTGCTTCCTTCTCTCTCTGTATGAGCAGGTCTAAGGGCTTGGAAATCCAGAGCTCCACGGGTAAATCTGTTCCAAGTGGTATTGCAATATCTCATTATAAAAACTGCAAAATCAGAGCTGTTGTGCCTTCCCCACTTAATGTACTTCTTTATTGAGTGTGTCAGAAAGCGTCTCCCATTTTAATATTTGATAAATAAAAAGAGATAGGAGTGCTGCAAAATACTTGATACCACTCATCAACAAATCTAGGGCATTGTCCTCATATTATCACCCTGTGCCTTCACTTTGTCTTTTCTCTTTCCTCCTCCCCCCCACAAAAAACAAGCCAGAAAATTTTCTACAGGAAATAGCTGTTATTTCTGTTATCATTATTATTATTATTTCTTCCCCCTCCCTCCTTCCAATCAGGAGTGAAAAGCCAAAGGACGGCAAAGAGTCATTTCCCTGGAAATCCAACATTTTGGGTGTTCTGCCGTCTCTGCTGCATTTTTAACCACCCACCCCTCCAAATGTGCTGTCATTAAAACTTCATGGCTACCCTTTTATTTATTTATTTATTTATTTATTAGCAGCACCACCACCCCTCAGCTCAGCAGAGCTTTCCTGCTTTCCCCATTTCAGCAGCGCCTGACCCCATTTCAGTCAATTTTCCATATCCTGCCTGTCTCGTATCCGCCGAGGGAACACACTGATGCTGTGTTTATGTTAATTTTATGCTCTCTGAGTTGTGTCTGTTATTCAAAGCAGTTGAAGCAGTTATTGCCAGTAATCTTATTTCTGCTGGAGCCCCCGGGGCAGAGCAAGCCTCGGAGCCGGTCCTGCAGACCGTGTCAGAGCCATCACAGCCTGCTGGTAAATGGCAGCTCTTCCCTGCAGAATCTGATATCAGTTACTTGGCAAACACAGTAATAAAATGAAACAAATCAGATTTTCAAGTAAATAAACCAGACTTCAATGGCAGCAACAATGGTCAGGACAACAGGATTTTAATAAGTGATGCTATACAGGGGGAAATGTTGGAGTGCTGCAGCTTTTCTTCTTCCTGCAATCTCCCTGATCCAACCCAAAATTAGCTGCCTGCACCTTTGCAGAATGAAAGCAAATGAAAAATAATACTGCCAGGATGGAGTCTGCTTTCCCCATTGGTAAAGAGGGAATTCACTGATGGCATGTATGGAAATTCCCCTGCCAAGGGGCTCTGAGCTGCTGTGTTGGGCAACAGAAGAAGAACATTAATTTTTATTCCTGATTTTCTGCTCCATAATATCCATGAGTCATTGCACGAGACTGAGGGAAAGGTGTTGACCTTTTGTTTAGAAAAGCCAAGAGTAATTCATGGCTTTGCCACCATTTTCTTGGGCATGAGTAGTTTAAGGATGGGTTTTGCAGGGTCCATCACATTTTCAGTAAGATTTTACAGCAACCCAACTCACCCTCTTCTTTGGTGCCTTCTTAAAAGACAGATAACTAGCAGATAGAAAAGGTGTTTTACTCTAAAACAGCAGTTAGACAAAAACTTGAAATTCTGCATTTTCAGACAGCCTTGCCTTGGAAAGTATTTAAAATTTTGTCAGAAAGCCAAGAGATAGGGAAAAAAAATTGAATTCTGGCCAATATTCAGTTGCCAAAAAAATGGAAGTCATTTTTCTCATACGAACATTTCCTATAGAAAACTCTAATTTAAGTAACATTTTTCAACAAGAAGACATTTCAAATGGAACATTTTCATGTTTTTCTACTGCCATCAACAGCAATCAGCTTTTATTGTGCAGCTTAAGGCCATGTTTGCAGAATTCTGGGCTCTTTAGAAACTTGCCTGGTTACATTGAGTCCTCTGTAGCAGCAGGAGCTCTCATATATAAATTTATATATCTATATATACATAAATGAAACAGAAATTTCTGGATTTAATCTCTCTATACTGTAGTTTGTAATCTGTTAAAATTTATTGATAATGGTTCTATTTCATTACTCAAATAATTTTTCAACTTTTCTGAAAGTGTCTATTTTCTGTTCTCTACACTACCTGAATAGCAGAAGTTTTAATCTGATATCACTTTCTCCTTATATTTTTTTAAATCTGATGTAAGTAACTGGAACTTTACATTTTTATTTGAAATCATATAAAACCAAAGGAAATATTCAGATCACCCCCACCTTCCTCCTGGAGCAGGGACAGGAGGAGAGGAAATGGCCTCAGGTTGTCTCAGGGGAGATTTAGATTGGATTTGGGAAAAAATTATATATATTTTATATATATATATACATACAATATTATATATATAAATAATATTATATATATACATATATAAAAATGTAATTTATATGTATGTATGTATAAATCTGGGCTAAAACCAATTTGATAGTCTTCATCAATGCTATTTCTTCTATAAGTAAATAAAACTTATTGATAAGACATTGATAAGAGCAGAATTGGGCCACTTCAACTTTTTACATCAATCTTTGACATCATTCTCAAAGGAGCTGAAGTCTGAAAACAAGCAAATACATCTATGGTCCCATATTACTTTTATATTTTGAAAATTCATATAATTCATAATGAAATTTGGGAAAAAATGCCTTCTGAATCTTCTTGCAGTTTTTTCATGTGTAAAAACAAATGTAAATACAAATGCAGTATGGGCATATAAAATTTTGACATTTTCAAGTATCCATCAGCAGGAAGCTATTTTTTAATATTAATGACAAATTGCTAGATTTATGATCTCCAAAAAAACCCCTGAAATTTCTGTTTCTTTAAGTATTTGTTTTGACAGTTTGGAAGGATTTTGGGCTAGGAAAATGGATATTTATTGTGTATCCTTCTCACAATTCAAGTATAGGAGCTCTGTTGTTCAGTATTGAGGATGATGGTCATTGCTCACCTGACAGGTAATTCCAGCACAGGGAATTTGGATTCTTGGCACCTAAACTAAGGGACAGATGTTCAAAATTCAAAGAATTTTGGTTTGGGTTGGAAGGGACCTTAAAGGCCATTGAGTTCCAACCCCATGCTGTGGGTAAAGCCATTTTCCTCTGGATCCTGATAACTGGAAAATTGCTCCAAGAAGTGGGATAGAGAATTTCAATGAATTTAACTGAGGTGAAGCCAAGAGCTGTCAGGATAGTCTTAAACCACCAGGCTACTCAGGATTTATCTTTTCTTGTTGAAATAATATTTCGCTTTTCTACTTATGGAGCAGGACCAGGAAAAGGAAGGGCCAATTTGTGTATACAAGTTTAACATCCCTAAATTCCTCCTGAAGCTAAGGGGGAGAAACCAAGGTGCCACCTGATCTCCATGGTAAAATATGTGAATAATTTTGGTGGAATAAGCAACCCCTTGGAGATGTCCTTCACAGCATCCACATGCATCATGAGAAAGAATGCAGTCACTCCTCTGCCTGATGCTGATGCTAATCCAGATCTCCTTTTTCCTTTCAAGACTAAAATTGAGTATTTCAAAGATAAATAGGTTAATTTTCCTGTTACTTCTCAGTTACTTGTTGCGTCAAAGATATCACCTCGTTTTAAACAGATGATTTAAATTGCATATATTTTTCTTTCTTTTTTTTTTTAATTTTTTTTTTTTTTTTTTTTTTTTTAGATCCTTTTATTGTATTATTTATTTCCATCGAAGAAAGGAGGTTTCTGAATTATAGAATCATGGAATATCTTGAGTTGGAAGGAAGTCACAATTTTTGTGGAGGCCAACTCCTGGCCCTGCACAGGACTCCCAACAATCCCACCCTGTGCATCCCTGAGAGCATTGTCCAAACTCTCCTTGATCTCTGGCAGCCCTGGGGCTGTGACCATTCCCTGAGGAGCTGCTGCAGTGCCTGACACCCTCTGGGTACCAGTTGTTTCACATTAGAGAGAACAATATGCTACACAACACTGAGAGGACAGCCAGCTTCACTATTTTCAAAAATTTGCCTCTCTACAGCATTCTTTTCTTGTCCCAAAGATATTAAGGGCAGTTGTCTTTAAATAATTTTCCATCCATCATGGATGTCCCGTAAGTTTTCACACTTGGAATAAATAAATGCAAATGCAACAATTATTACAGTCAAACAAAGGGGAAAAAAAAAAAGATTCCCAAGACTGAAATTTTAACTCATCCTTTCATATGGAGTCTGGATTAACATTCCTGGATTGCTCCTAAGAAACTCAGTTCTTTCCATTGCACAGGCACCAGCAAGAATATTGTTCATTTCTTTATGGGCTTGGAGGAACCTGGATTGATGGAAGATTCCATGGCAGGGAGGTGGAACTAGAGGATCTGTAAGGTCCCTTCCAACCCAAACCATTCCATGTTTGCATGATTATAACATGAGAGCTTTAAAAATCAGCTGTTAGATCCAAATAGCTGCATGTCCTTCTCAGCAACAAGAAAATGGAAAATGAAAATGATAACCCACCCTGCTAATGTTAAACAATAGCAATAACTTAAAAAGAGACAGAGATTTTCTCTTTTATTGATCACCATAAAAATACATCATTTTGATCACTCTTTTCCTCTCCAGAGGATTTGTTACTTGCCATAGACTAGAACATTATTAGTCAGAGGATTATTAAATATTATTTCCTTCCTGTTTCTCTTAATTTGGCTGGAGGTGCAATGATCCAAGTGAATTGGGGAATTAAATTCCTAAAAAAGGAAGCACATCCCTTGCTTCCCTGTGATGAGGCAGAGTACACACATGTGCACACACACACACATGTGCACACAGACACACTATTTAAAATCCCAAATGTTGTGCTGAAACCTTTCTCCCTCACATATAGGCTTGGGAAGAATTTAGTGCTAAATAAATGCTGCCTCAAACCAGGCAAGATAAAACATAAATCATTGCATTAAAAACCTCTAACAAGTCTATCTGCTTTTTGAAATGACTGGGAGATGAAAGAGAGGAGTCTCATTTAAGAAGGCCCAGCGGAACAGTTCTGCATTTATATAGCTCTTATCAAAAGCAATTCATTTGGAGATCAAATAGACTGACAGATAGGACAAGCAGGGGATCACTGCTGCCTTCAGGCAGCCAAAAGCAAGGATGGTTTCCCAGTACCATCACTAATACTGGGTCTAGTCAATGCTCATGTCTATTATGGCTTGCAGTAACAGCCAGCTGAATGTTAATATTCACTCCTCACACTCCAGTTCCATGCTGATTTGTAGCTGAGGGAGTAAATAGTCTACACCCCTCTCTCTGAGGTTTTTTTCCTTCCTTTTCTCTGGTAGGAGTAGGTCCTTTTGTAATCATTGTGTGGCTGCTGCAGAATTAGTTCTTACAAAGGCAAGAACTGAAGACAAAAAGCGAAATGATGGACTTTGCAGTGTTCCACTGACAATGTGCTGTGCATGGACAGCACCTCTGTTCCTTGTGTGCTGGACTCTTTCTGCTGGTCATTGGCAGAAAAATCCCAATTCTGTTGGCTCCTTTCAAAATGCCAAGAAAAGCACTGCATCAGCCCAAGGCTGGCTGCAGCTTCCCCAGTGCAGCAATTCAGAATCTCATAAGGAAAACCTATTGTTTCCTCCCAAAAATCACCATATTTACCAGTAGATTAAAATATGCTTACAGTGCCAAATAAGGGAAGGTGAAGGAGTTTTAAGTTTTCTACCTGATTTTAAGCTTAGATAGATCAGAAATAGCTTGTGATTCCACAGTTTAGTGCAAATATTTTTGTTTAGTGCAAGATGCCTCCATCCATGGCAGGGGGTGGAATCAGATGAGATTTAAGGTCCCTTCCAACCCAAATCATCCTATGAATCTTTGAAATCTCCTTGAAATGGAACTGTCTCATCCACACTGCATCACAGTTACAGCTTCTGAGGATCCCAAGAGAAGCCTCCATGGCCCTAGAACATGAATATTATTTTCTGTTGGGTTTGTTGGTTTTTTAAAAGGGAGGTCTGCCTTATGGCCACAGTGATGTTTTTATTGCCTCACACTGAGGCTGCATGCCTTGGGGTGCAGTGGGAAAGGAATTTGGGATTCTGCAGAGTATAAATGTCTGAGGATACTGATAACAGATTCCTCCCAATAAAACATGGCCACCATTATAACCCAGCCTTTCATGACAGGGCTGAACAAGGGATTTGAGAACCACACAGAGAGTAAGGTGCAATTGCCTTGGAAAGTGAGATTTCAACTTTCTGACTGAGCAAAATAACAAACTAGAATCAGCACAAATGCAAAAAAACCCTAAAAATTGGAACATGGCATGAGAGTGAATAGAGCATGTGGGAATGATGTTTTCTTTGCCATATTTTATTTTTTTTTATTATTATTATTATTGTATCCTTTTCATTTATTTTACATGTTCAGATGCAGCCATCACTGAATGGGAAACACTGGAGCCTTGCCTGAGTTGAAATTCAATGTGTTCTAAAGAAGGAAAGAAACAAACAGGCAAGCTGGATAATTTTTCCAGGACAAAAGAGAGCTGGGAGTTGTGGAAGGAGAGGGAGACTAATGAATCAAGAGCAAGAGGAAAAGGAGTGGTGAAAAATATATGAAATTAAGTGCAATAGGTAAGGTAGAAGATAATATACTAATTCTGGTTTTAGGGCTTAATATTAAACAATATATACACATACCAAACTTATACACAGGCACCTTTAAAGAGGTGGCTTTTTACTTTTGCTTTTAAAAGCCACTTTTGGCTTTTAAGTCCTCCAAAATATCCTGCTTCCAGGGCACAGTTCCCTACAAATTGAATAGACCAATGTATCCTGGAAGAGGATGTACAGAGGGTGAATAGACAATATGGTAAAAGAGGAAAGACCATTCACTCTTTCAGTAAAAGCACTATGAAATAAAACACACAGCTCAAGAGACAGCTTTGAAACATTCAAAAGGACTGTTTCTTCAAAGGACTCTTCAGCAAATTAATGCTGAATGATTTCAAGAAGAAATTCAAAACTTACATGGGTTAAAAAAGCAGCAGGACAAATAAATGGCCAGAAATCATCAAGGAATGTTAAACAGAAATGAGCTTCCTCTGAGCTGTAAGTCATAGAAGAGTAGGGGAACACACTGGGGAACACCAGCCTTTGCTGTCCTGCTTGTTTTGTTATTCTCTTGGCTCTCTGGACACTTTTAGTCACCAGGATAAGTGGATCTTTGATGTGGACCAGCCAAGCTATTTTTCTGGCCCCATCACAAGACATCTCTTTCCTGTTCTCTGCTGGGTCTTGCTCTTTGTTCCACAGCCCAACTACCCTGCAGATACTTTTCCTGCAGAGTTCTTGATCTGCTGACCTGAGAACCTATTCATGGGTTAGAAAAAAGAACAAAACCAACACCATCAACAAAACAAAGTCATGGTCCCTCTAGTGCAGCCAGCTCCACAGTAAGGAAATCCTGCACAGAACTTGGATGCCAAACAAGATGGGATGAAATACTAATTATGGTAAGACTTTACAAAAAAAGGCTATCTGCCCCCATGAGAGCCCAAGCCTCCAAGCTAGTCTCTCGTGGAACAAAAGTAAGTTGTCAGATTTGAATAATTTCCCTGCATGTAGATAAATCCTCACATTTCTACACCCCCTGCCCCCTCCCTCCTTCCTCTCCCCCCTCTGCTCAGTTTTGCAAACAAGAAAAGAAACACTAGGAGCTATTTCACTGGATAACCATGCAAATGAAACAGGAGATTTAAATGTCTTAGCAAGGAGATCAGAGACACAGTTGGAAAGAGCTGTGAGGGGCATTGGGATGATTATAAGGGAATAGGATGGGTGCATTATTTGGCTTGGTGACTTCATTAGTGATATTTGGCATCAGATGCTCAGCTGGTGTGAATCCAAAGAGCTCCTCTGTGCTTGCTTAACCCCTCTGAGGATTCACTTATTTGTCCTGAATATGGATTTCTACATTTTTCTATTTTTTTTTTTTTTTTTTTTTTGCCGCTGCATTGATCTCCAGGCAGCATTTTGAGAATAGGAATTCAAGCCACATGAAGTTATTTTGTGAGATGGAGCAAAACTCAGGGTTTATCTGTTGCCTTGAAGATTCTGAGCACTTATCAGAGATAAAACTTTGGGGTTTGTTTCAACTTGCCTACCAGTAAATTAAATGTGAGGATACAGCATCTTTACATAAACTAACCCCCTAAATTCCCAGTCTCTTGTCATTCAAATTTATAGCTAATATTGTATCAGGTGTGTCTTTTTGACCTCACAGCAATGCCTGTGCAATATTCAATGGGAATTGTCACTATAAATTTCATGGTATATTTTAAATATTTCCTGAAATAAAATAAAAATACAGTAGGAACTTTTCTTTGTTTTTAACTATTTTCCCAGAGCTATGGAAGAAGTGTCCTGCTCCATAATCTCAAGTCCTGTTGGTACTTTTATTATTTTTAAAGTGGAAGCATTTATAGCAAAAGTAGAAATAGGATTCATTCTGAATGAACAATCAATGTTTTGTTGGGATTTTTTTCCCTTTTGTGGAAGATGGGGAGAAATGAGCAATCATTTTGGACACCAGGTTGATACTTTATTTCCAAAAATGCAACCATATCTGTCCATGGAAGTGTCAAAAGAAGCAGGTATATGTGGTCCTTATGAATCTTGTTTAATTTTGGGCTTGGCAGTGCTGGATTAACAGTTGGACTTGCTGATCTCAGAGGGCATTTCCAGCCTAAATGATTCTATGACCTACATGGAATGGGAAAGAAATGCAGACAAAACCCTCTTTCCAAGCACCCAGTGGACACACAAAGTTCAGACAAAGAAATGAAAGCAATTACACCTGCATTCAGCAGGCACAATATGAGTGGAAATTCTCCTGCTAGTGACAGCAAATTTCTCTTTTATAAAAGGACATATTTCCACACTTCCCAGTAAAACCAACAGTGCCTGTCCCAGGCAAAGTCCTTGACTTCTCCTGCCCTTGCATTTGAGTGGAAAGTTATCTAAAGCAGGGAAGAATTTTTGTCTGAAGAACAGACAATTTTTTTCAAAGTTCTTTAAAAATATAGCAGTATTCCAAGGAACATTAAAATCTTGGGGCACTGCATTTTCCAAAGAAAATTTTTACACAAATGTGTTTGAGAGAGAACATTTAAAATTTAGTTAAATATTTAATTTTAAATTTTAAAAAAAGTCAAAATTTTTGTCGTCCACATTTAGGAATCTCACATGGAAACTCAGTAACTTCTATAATAAAATCTCTTACTCCAGCACTGCCAAGGCCATGATTAACTCACATCTCCAATTGCCACATCTCCAAAGCTTTTAAATCCTTCCAGGCATGAGGACTCCAACACTGCCTTGGGCACCTCTGCCTGGGCTGCACAAGTGTTTTGGTGAAGAAATTTTTTTCTACATCCAATGCAAACCTCTCCTGGTGAAACTTGAGGCTGTTTCCTCTTGTCATGTCAAAGTGATTGATCCCCACTTGTCTCCCACCTTTTTGACAATCCCAATCCCCCCTGCCTCTCCTCATCAGAATTGTTCTCCAGACCCTTCACCAGCTGTGGAAACAGATGTATAACACTCAAAACCTTTCTGCTACAGAGAAATTTTAATAATTTGGGTTCTAGGCAGAAAGCTGAAGTGCTGGGTAATGCTCTCACCCCATAACTGTGGGGTTTTTCTGCCCCTGTGTTTATGAATAAAGAGAATGTCTATGAATAAAGAGATGCATTTCAGCTCTACTTGCATGTCTCACACCAAACCATGGGGCTGATTTCATTTGTATCTGTGAGATAATATGAGTATTCTGGTTTGGAAATCACATTGAAGCTGCATTTTCAGCATGCTCAGGCCAGCATTAAAGGTGTTTTTGACCAGCAGAGCTTAGTACAAGCAGGCAGGGTGTGAATGGAGCAAGCTCTGAAGCTTTCAAGGTGCTGGGTCAGGAAGCAGCACTGAGAAATCAGTATAATTATACACCAAATTAACTGTCCCCTGAGCAGCAGGAATAGGCAGAGGGAGTACAAAACATGCAGAACTCATGGCCATGGGTCTGCTGGATGGTCCTTCTTGTTGTTAGTCCAAAATAAATCCACTTTGACCACTGCAGGAGGTGTCAAGGATGCAGAATTTTATCTCAGTGAGTTCCTTGCTCAATGACCTCACGAGCAGCAGCAGCAATCCCTGTAAAGCACCACAGCCCATTGTGTGCAAAGAAAGAGTCCAGCCCTTGGTGCTTTCATTCCACAAAACCCTGCTCACAGGATAACTGCAGGCTGGAGCCATGAATCCATTTTCCCTTATTTACATGAATTTTCCACAGAGTCCTTCAGGAGGTATCATACTCAGCACTTCCCAGAGGAAATTATGTGTATAAAATTCATGAGAAATCCCTCTTTCTCTGGAGTATTAGTAGACATCTCTCTATTATGCAACCCAGGAATATTATAAACCAATAAATAAGCCTTGAGGTGAAGGATATTTGCCTCACCAAAGCAAACATTCTGAGAGGTGTGAGGAGAATATGTGCAGTGGTTTTGAAGGATAGTCCTGTTGGTTAATTTTTCCTTTTTTTTTTTTTTTTCATTTCTGAAATATCTATGGTGATTAAGATCAGATCAGTACTGACTTAGCCTCAGCAGCAATCTCAGCACAGGAATATGATTCTAATCTGTAATCATCCTTGTAACATGCTTATTTTGTTAAGCAATATTAATGAGATTAAATGTGTCATCTCTTGGTAGAGCAGAGGAGGAATTTGGTGGCTTAATGCAAGTAATTCTTCTCAATTATTGCCCATTTGCACAGAGTAGAGCTGGAGCTCATCTGAAAAACAAGTTTACATCTGAGCTCCAGGTTTTTAATCTGCCCATTAAAATGATCCATGCAGAATGCACTGTCCTTCTAAACTTTTGCAGAAGTTAAAAGCTATTTGAAGCAGAAATTTTGGAGCTACTAAACTGCAATCTATGATTTAATGATTCTGTGGCTCTGAAAGAGGGTTTGTATGACTAGAAGCATCAAATTAACCACATTTACCTTTTAGACCCTGTAAACTACATGTCTGGAGAATGGACTTCTTTGGCTTGGATGGGCTTTGGAGTCAGCCCAAAAGAGACACAGGTGGGTGCTACTGCACCCATTATTTATATTTCTCTCACATTGAGGGGAATGCTCTGAGGAGCAGATCCTGAGATTCATAATAAAAATACAGCTTAAGTTCCTGACCATGGAGTCAGAGCTTTCAAAGCTTACTTTGCCAAAGTTTTGCACCGTGACATAATCAGGCAGAAAGGACTGAATTGTATGGGAATTTTCTTAATATTAGAGGGTTGAAACACCTCTGAATGAATAAAGAGGCCTGGAGGTCTCAGGTGTTTCTTGCTGTCCTGCTTCCTTTCCTGGGCTCTCTCCTGTGCTGGCACAGGATATGGCATTGCCACTTCTAACAACTTTCCCAGGATGAGGAGTGAAGTTGTATTCATTCCCTCTTTCCTCTTTCTAAATCCCCCACCATTCATGTTTTAATTTCCAGTTGGCTGAAAATTCCTTCTTTTTCTACCAAGCAAAGTGTTTTCCTCATCCCTGTTTCCTTTGAGAACCCTATACAAAATTCTAAACTACTTCTGCCATTGCAGACACCTAAACCAAAAGCAGTGTCCATCCTAGAATAAAAGCAACCTCCTCTTATTTAAAATCTTTCTGTCTGTGGACCAAAATAACATTAGGTCTTTGTAAGATCTTGATCCTGACAAAAATAATTGTTAATGATTACCCATAATGATGAGAAGCTGTTCTCAGTCATCAGCTGCCAGAATAGAAACTCTGTCTAGTAAATCCTTAAGTATAATTTTTTCATCCTAACAAAATGTACCTCATTTCATACAATCCTGGAATGGTTTGGGTTGGAAGGGACTTTGAAGATCTCATTCCACCTCCCTGCCATGTGGAGGGACACATCCACTAGACCAGGTTTTTCCAAGCCTTGTTCAACATTGAACAATTCCAGGGATGGGGCATCCACACGTGGCTGATCCACACAACACAAGGGATCTGTCCTCTTACGTTATTTATTGTCCTGTTAGAAGGGCAGGTGTCTGACAATAAAGGCAGGAACTTCTCTTTGAAATGGAGAATGTAAACCCCCTCCCTCCAAATTATTATAATTTTGAATTTAAGGAACTCTCAGGCAAAGATATGGGAATTAGGAATAACAGTTCTTTACTAGGAAAATTAAAATAGAAATACAGTATTACAAAGAACAGTCCCAAACCCTGCCAGAGTCAGAATCCAAGCTGACACCCGTCAGTCAGTCAGGGTGGTGGCAGCAGTTCCATTCCATGGTGCTGCATCCTCCTGCAGTGGCAGATGTGGTTCAGCTGGAGCAGTGCTCCTGGAGAAGGTGCAGTTTCCTCTGAAGGTCCAGGGATGATGTGGAAGGGTCCAGTTTTCCTCTGGAATCTAGTGGAAAAAGCTGCTCTGGTGTTCCAAATCTCAGTTTTTATCTAGCTAGGTGCGGAAGTTTTTGTGTCGGGATGGATGGTCCTCAGGGACAAACTAAGGAACTCTGTATAAATCTGGTGTTACAGTTGCAGTTTATTGTGAGGGTGTGGGTGTACAGAGTCCTGCTAAGGGCAGCCAGCCACAGCCCTGAGCAGGACAGAGAGAAAGAAGTGAGAGAGTGGGGTAAGAGAGGGGTGATAACAGTAAGATGTAAGAGAAAAAGCAAGATCAAGAGAGCGATTTCCTGTTTACAATACAATAAGTATCTTCTATGATGAATATTCTAATTTCCATTAACCAATCTAACACAAGATACAAATTTCTATAGCATTTTCATACAGCCTATCAGAATCATTACATTACCATAATGTGTTATAATTTAAACTCTCAAAACTGTTCTTTGGACCCTAGCAGGGTCTTCTCTGACCTTTGGAGCTGCTCTCCAGCAGAAGGCATTGTTCTATCAAGGGGGGATTACTTTTGGCTGGCCATCCTATTTTCTTCTAGTTATTTAGTAACTAAGGGTTGGTATCTCAAAGATGGCTTTCATTTCACTCTCACTTATGGTTTCTATGTTCTCAGAATCTAAGCATTCATATTTGTAAGGTTTTCCTGATTCATCCTTCTCAACAGATAGGAAATGCTTGTCTCCTCCCCTGGCTGGAGCATCTCCCAGTGGGATGATGCAATTTTATCAGTCATGCACTGGGACTCAGTGGCCATGAACAGGAGATATCTCCTGGAGGGAGGATGGGCTGTGGGAAGATAAAGATGATTGCCCAGCTGGTTTAAAGATGTCCCATTAGCAGAGAATATGTGCCAGGAGATCAGGGGCACTGCCCGACCTGGCTCCAACAGATGGTAACATAATACACATTGCTGGCCACATCCTGTATTGCAACCCAAGACATTTATCATCCTTTGAATTGTATGATTAGCAACTTCTAGTTAAACTTTTCATTTATAAGTAACCTGATCCCTCTGTGACCACACTAGAAACAGATCTGCCCAGCAGTGACTTCTGTAAACATATTTTGATGGTCTCAGCCTATTTTTAATCCACTTAAGGTGCATCATGTTAATTTTGTGCATTTTCCCCTAGTTTTGTAATCAAGAGATCATAGTGTAGCAACTCAGATATCTGTCTATTGCTTGAATACTGTCTTTATCAACTGAACTTGTAATCTCCTCAGGAAAAGAGCTCTCAGTTTAATTTGGCAGGACCTATTTTCCATAAGCCTGTGTTGACTGGCATTCCTTATATGTCCCTTCTTTATTTCTGAGGACAGGGGACTCCAGGGTATGAGGGAAGTGGCTTTACCACAGCACACACATCTGCAGCTTCAAATTCTCAAATTCAAGCACCAATTGTCAGCTTGTCTCCTGGAGACTCCGACAGCCTGAAATGGCCCTGGAGTTATTTTATGCTTTGCTCTCTCCAAATCAAAACTGTCCTGTCTGGAAACCCAAGGAGGCCTTTCTCAGTCTCTATATAAATAATTCTTTCATACAGCCAACATTATTAGTCATAGTGTGCAATGGGTTCTGTATTAGAATGGTGAGGAAGCCCAGTGGCAGTGTGAAATGACTGATCTGCAGTGTGGATGGAGCTGCAGCCGAGCCCCAGAGCTGCCTACCTGGGGGCAGGGGAGAATTTAACTTGGTGAGGAGGAGGAGGAGGGATTGGTGACATTAGGGAAGCTGACAATTTGTGTGACATGACAGCTCCTCTGCACAGACTGCACTTTTCCTTTTTTCCTTTCCTCAACACCTTACAAATGAAACCAGTTCAGGAGCTCTTATTATTTCTATTTCTATTTCTGCTTTTATTTCAATTATCACTTTTGCTTCTAAATCTATTTCTATCTCTATATCTACCCCTATTACTATCACTATTACCATCTTTCTCTGACACTATCACTACTATTACTTTTATTTCCATTATTATTTCTTTCTTTTTCTATTTCTGCTTTTTTCTTCTATTTCTTTTTCTAAATCTATTTCTATCTCTATATCTATCCCTATTACTACCACTATTACTATCATAATTTTCTCTAACATATCACTATTTCTATTTCTATTTCTATTTCTATTTCTATTTCTATTTCTATTTCTATTTCTATTTCTATTTCTATTTCTATTTCTATTTCTATATTATTTTCTTTTTTTTTCTATTTATATTTTTCTATTATTTTCTATTTCTTTTTCTATTTTTTATAATTCTATTTTTTTATTTCTGCTTTTACTATATCTAATTCTGTTCCCACCTCTATTATTATCACTATTACTGCTATCACTGTTACCTTTTTGTTTCAAGGAAGGTTTCAACAGCAACTGGGAAGCCAGGATGGAGCTGCACTTTTGGAAAATAATTAATTAGAAAGATCCTCAGTGCAGCCTGAAGCCTGAGTGGGCAGAGTGGGCTCAGGGAGGGAGCAAATCTGCATTAACATTCTCATTTTGCATGTGAGGAGCTGAGGGGCAGAGACATTAAATGAGTGGCCTAAGGTCAGAGAGGGGAATTGGTGGCAGGATGCAGACTTGAACTGAGGACAGCTGATATCCATCCTAATTCATAAGCTGCAAGTCTTGCCCTGCATTACTTTTTCAGTGTTGCCTGTCTTCATTTTCCTCTCTGAAACAGGCTTAGATAACCAAAATGCTGTAGTGAATCTGTCTCAGGACAGATAGCCAAAGGAAATGGGTGTTTTTTTCTGATTTCTTTTCCACTTGCTCCCAGTTCCAGCTTTAGTGAGTTGCTTAACTCTTTCCTGTTTTGTGTCTTCTATCCCTGATTCATGGACAACAGCACAGCTTTCCCTCCTAAAGATGATGGGAAAAGCAGGAATCTACTATTTCTCTTCGAAGGGAAAATTTGAAGTTAAAATAGAATACCAGAGATGTCAAAAATTTAAAATAGAAATATTTAAAATAATAGTTTTTAAGTAATTCAACGTTCTTCAATTTTTTTCCCCAGATTTTTGGGGAGTATATATACCCTCAGCCCCCTTGAAATGAGGTGCTGTGGGCATTTCTTGGAGGATCTGCAAGGTGGGAACTTTGATTGACCTGCTTGGCTCCTGGGTCCATGAGATGGCTGAAGCCCTGAATTCCTGTAAACTCCTAGCACTGCTTTAAGTGGGGAAACCAGGCAATTCCAGGGCCCCACCTCCAAGACAGGCTGGTACTGGATGAGGTTCTGCTAATAAAAAATTGCCACAGGACCTCTACTTTTGCAGTTCTTCTGCACTTTTTCCATCAGAAAATTACTCATGTTGAGTTTTGGACTGATCAGTGAAAGACTCCAGTGGAACTAAGAGATGCTGATCTGGGTTAAGATGAAAATGAGTGCTCAACAAGGCTGGAAGTCAATTATGCCATTGAAGTTATTCAGGTAACACCTGCAGAGAAACAGGCTCTTGCACAGGGTGATTCAGCCTGCCCTGCAATAGCTGTGCATGAAAAATGAAGAGCAGCATCCTCCTGGATCCATAGCTGATATTACCCACAAACAAGGCAGAGTTAAGTCAGTCTACACACATAACTTCTAATATTTAGGGGTTATGAGTGTGGATGGGTTGGTTAATCAGTGGCCTCAATAAAAATATTGATAGAATCATGGAATCATGGAATGGATTAGGCTGGGAGGATCTTTAAAGCTCATCTCATTCCATTCCCCTGCCATGGCAAGGACACCTTCCACTAAACCAGGTTGTTCAGACCCTCATCCAACTTGGCCTTGAACACTTTTAGGGATGGGGAGTCCACAACCTGTCTGGACATATTCTCCAGTACCACCTCTTGAGAGTAAAGATAAATTTGTGTTGTGTTCAGGATTTATCTTCTGTATGCATTGTCTCCATCCCAATATCAAACTCTACACACAAATAGCCATAAATATCTTCCCCATTACCAAAGGAAACCAATTATTTTCTGGTCTGCTCTTGGTGAATATCAAGACCCAAACCTGCCATGATTTTGCTCAGCAGAAGTTTCCTTTGCTGACAATTTTGCCTCTCACATGGAGCAAAATCTCATTTTTAATGAAAGAGAGGTACTGAGACCCCCAGCAATGAACCTGTGACGCTGTTCACTTGGGAATAGTGTTCCAGACTTCAGAACATCATCTAATCTACCATGCAATTGTACATTAAACAAATGAACACTGAATCATCTCTGGACTAGTAAGCTTCTAAGCCTAGTGGTGGACATGAAGATAAAAAGTCCCAATGGGCAAGTGTTAAAAGGGAGTTGTAATTTTTGTTTCAGCTAATCGCCATTTGTGTGCCTGAAAACAGAAGAAAGCAGGAGGCAGAACAGAACAAAATGCAGCATCCTTCTCCCTGCAATGCACATCTTTTCTCTGGGATTAAAATAGGGTTTGCATTTTAAATTTTCATTTACTAAACAGAAAAATATTTTACTAGGATGGAATGGTATTAAGGAGAAATGATTCTTTGTGTGCCCTCAGGCCTGGTGAAGACAGGATTTGATTTGCTGTGTTAGGCTGGAATCTGGATTGATACACAGAGATGAGAAGGTGTTTAATAAAATTTACATTTCATTTTCTCACTTGACACCAGTCTCCTGTCACTCACCAAATGAAGGGAATACGACAAATAACTTTTGTCAGCACCTAGACAGGGAGAGACAGTCTGGGGAGGGAGACAGGGTGGGATGTTTTAACATCCCTCCCTTTGATGGCTGCAAGGCTTGGCACTGCTTCATCTTTAATGCACCTTGGAACAGAGAGGTGCACCAGGAGAAAAACACAATTAATCCAACCCACAGGTATGGACAAATGACCCACTGGGAAATAAAGATGACCAAAGCAGCAGGAATTTGGGAGGTGCCCTGTGCTCAGCTGGTGTGCAGCTCCTGTCTCTGACAAATGCAGGCTGACCTGGCTGGTCCATCCTTCACAGAGCTGCTCCAGAGACCCTTCCTCACTCCACTGTCTTGGCTGTGTCACAGCTTTCTGTTCTTCTTCTTTCCCCAAATTAAAATGCATGGATTTATTATTAAGCCCTTTCACCCCTGTTTTTTCTTTTCCACCTGACTCTGGGTTTCTAGTTGAGGTCCAAAGGTGAGGGTCCCAGTCAGCACCTACATGCCTACAGGTTTAATTGCACAAATCAAGAGGGTTTTTTGCAGGAGGATTGAGTATAAATATTCTCCTTCTCTTCCTGTATTACCCTTTATCTGTTCAGCTGAATTTTAAGTCAGGTGCCTGAATCCCACAGGATTCCCACGGAGCCTGGAAAGTGATGAAGAATGTGTGGTAGGTCTGGAAAGCAAGGTGAATAAGTATTGCTTCCTATTTGTTATGCAAAAAAACCACCTGGAATATAACAGGCAGAACACTTAAAATAAAAGCAGAATTAGTTAATTAGTTCCTTTTTTTTTTTTTTTTTTTTTTTTTTCCACTCAGGATATAGATAATTCAGTTTAACATTATATTAGTGCTACAATTCTATAAAATGTTCAAGGATAATAAGTCATTAGGAGCAACCAACAATCTCAGAAGCCTCTTTTTGCTAAAAATAAAATCCAGGGAGGGCTAATTTAATAATTTCCTTTTTCTTATATTTGTCCCCAAGTATCCAACACTGGCAGCCCTCAGGTTTAATACAATATGGAAACTGTTCAGAGGCTGACCTTGCTTATGTGCAGCCTTCTACCATGGTCTTACTTCAATACTACTTTTATTTTCCTCTTGGTTAATTCTTCCCCATTATTTTTCTTGTCTTTGTGAAAGAAAAGAGAAAAGAAAAGAATAAGAAAGGAAAAAGAGAGCATAAATACCTCCCCAAATGATCCTCCTCCAACAGACATTTCAACTTCCATTAAAAGATAAAACTTTCTCTGTCTTTTTATTTTTCTTTTTAGAAAACTCACTAATGATATGGTCATTGTAGTTCATTTTTTGTTCTATGAAAACTGAGAATTTTTAAATACTTTGGTGAGAGAGGAGAAGGTTGTTGGCAGCTCCTTGGAGCTCCAGCCCTGCACACAGAGGTTCAAAGCAGAGAAAAGAAGCTCTGGTACTTCTCAAAGGTTCTTCCAAGGTTGGTCTCAGATTTCTTGGAGCTTCAGTGTCCCTCACTGCAGTCCATCACATCACCCAATATATGAAATTTTGTGCCTCAGGTAGCACCTATCTCCCATCCCCACTCCCCCCAAAACACAATCTTTATATTTACCACAGAAATTCCCCCTTGCTGGTGTGTTCCAAAACCTTGGAATCATCCTTTCGGACATCTGCCTTTTGTTCTTGGAATATAATGCTGCTTGAAAAATCATCACCCAGCATTTCCCACATTTCAGTAGGTAGAAAGCTGGAATGATTTCACATTCTCACAAATGCATAATGATTGCAATAAATTATATGTAAAACCTGTGAATCTGGATAATCAATGTGTCCATAATCACCCTTGCAGTGTATCATGCAGTTTCCTTGATCCACTGGAGGTTTCCTCTCACAGTCCCTGGTCCAGTGAAGATATTTTTGAGTGCAATTCACTGTTAATAAGGTTATTCATTGCAGAGTCAGGAGCTCAGAGAAAAACCTTCTGACTGGACACTTGCTTCCTTTATTTGCCATTTACACTTCTCATGCTATAGAAATAAGTGCCATAATAAATACCATAATAAATAAGAACTGGAAGTTATACCATATAGAGATGATCAAAAGGTTTATAATCTCATTGCTGTTATTTGGTTTTTCTTTCTTTTTTTTTTTTTTTTAATTTTGTCTTAGGCACACAATTCCTTCAACCCAGACTGTAATTAATTTTACTACATCACCAGTTATCTCTGCTCCCTAACCAGGCTTGTCATTTTAATTTTTCACAGGCTTTCTTTTTCCTATCCATGTGCCTGTTCCTGTATCTTTGTGAAGTCTCATCAGCTCTGGCCCAAAGCCTTAGGCAAATTTGTCTGTAATGCACTCCTCTACTTCAGACATAAGAGGAAAAAATATCACCCCCACAAAATGGGGAGAAAAATAAAAAGAAGGAAGAATAATTTTGACCATACATTGTCTAGCAATTCAGAAAAGCTGTGAGAGCTTGGTTTAAAGAAAGGCATTCTTTCAGCTATATTCTTATTTATATCAATAAAGGAACTCAGAGGTATTACAGATGGGACTACAGAAAAAGGTTACCAGGTGGAAATCCCAAATCCAGCAAACTTAATGAAATTTTTGCCACTGGCTTAAGTAGAGCCAAACTTGCCAAATTTCACTGACATTTAACATGACCATCCAGAAAGAGTTTGGGTCTCAGAGGATGAAATTCCTGTACTTTGAAGGCTTCCTTCATAACCAATGTGGGGAAGTCACACTTTGTTAAACCCAAGTAGATTTGTTGGAATTGTTTTGTGTCCCTCACAATGTCTCTGTCTGATTAGGAACAGTGAATAATGCACCAACACAAGCTACCTCTTACAAGCAGCAAGAAGAAGCAATTTATTGAAAAGCCATGGCATTTATAAAAGAGAGATTGTGCAAAGCAAAATAGAAAAACTCATTGGTCCAAGAAAGAAACACCTCTTTGAAAACATGCTTTCTGCAAAATATCACGAGACACTCACACGGCTCAGTGCTCAACACCAGGTGTTTATCTGTGTTGTTCTTTCTTCCTTCTCTTGTTTTGTCTCTGAGAAAGATCCTCAGCCTGGGAAAGGTCTGAGCTGGAGCTGAGAAAGCCAACAGCCTGGGAAAAATTGAGGTTGGATTTTTCCATGAGCCTTCAGCAGTGTCCACATCACAGCTGGGCTGAGCGTGTGCTGGGCTGGAGCTTGAATCTCTGCCACAATATCCCCACAGGCTCCTTCCAAAATCTGAGGTGAAATCCTGCTGCTGTTTCTTTATGTCCTCACAGAAGCTGGACTTGGACAGTAGATGAATGCCCTGAGCTGAGCCAGAGGGTTTGAATAAGCCCAGGTCTATAAGGGCACCACATCCCATGTGGTATCATTGCTAACTCACACACCTCACTGTGCATTCTTCATCTGGCTCCTTCCACTGCATCCCTACCCTGGCCTCACCCTGGGTTTGGAAATGCAAAATGTCACAAATTTACCCATAAAACACCCATGCAAAGCTGGAAACAACTGTTGTCTTAATTATAGTGTGAGGATTAATAAGAACTCAAAGCAAAGATTGAGCAGCATCCCCAGAAGTGCTGACCATGACACAGCAACGACAGCAGGTGACCCATGGGATGAGCTGGCATTCCAAATCTTGGAAAATGAGGATTTTGGCTTGGGGTATAAGATGTTTCTTCTCTTTCTTTTCCTTGTCTAGGATATTCTGTAGCAGCTTGTGGCTGTTCATAGAACCCCAGAATGGGCTGGGTTTGATGGGACCTGAAAGATCAAACTGTTCCCACCTCCCTGCCATGGGCAGCAACACCTTCACTACCTCAGGCTGCTCCAAACCTCATCCAGCCTGGCCTTGGACACTTCCAGGGATGGGCCAGCCACAGCTTCACATCTAATCACACAGTTCCTGTAAGAGTGAGCATTTTAACTCAGTCTCATGGAAAACATAGATGGAAAACATTTTGACATAAATATGGATCTCCCTCACACACAAAGCAGTAGGATCCTATTTCATCCAATTGCTGTTGCAGCCAGTCTAAACCAAATTGTTTTAGGAAAATATGCCATTTTATCTTAAGCCATGGAACCACTTCAACCACTCAGTCTCATTCTCATCTTTCTCTCTGATCACTACAGTGTTGTGTTTTTAATTTCTTTTTCTGATACACAAGATCCCCTAAATTTGTAACTTAGTCAGGGTTCACTTAAAGCTTGCACTCATTTGTCACCATGTTTTGTTTCACTTTCTCCTCTCTTCACTTCTTTCTCACATGCTGCCACTCAATCTGTTGAAAATGCTGCAATTAAAGACTTTTAGCCCTGCTAATTCCATTACAGGTCCAGATATACAAGACATTACTTATTCTGTAAACAAAGTACAGAAAAATTCAAGAGTTATTAACTAAAAGATTAATGTAAACCCTTAGCTATTTCCACTATGTCTGATTTTTTTCCCCAAAAGAATTCTTTTTTTGTACAATATTTTCATATAACTTACATTCAATATAATTGGTGGGAATACTGACATATATAATTTTCTATTATTTTCTTTTATGCTGCTTGGATGTGATGGTGTCACTTACTAGAAGTAGAAACACTGAAGGGAAATAGAATTCATGAAGTGGAGGAATTGTATTTTTGTAGAGAGGAAAAGCTCTACTGCCCTGTGAAATCATCTGAAACTGGTCTCAGCTTTGCAGGAAAAGAAGAGTTTCCCAATAATTTCATCAGACATGGATGTGTTTGCATAACTTTTTATTCACACCCTGAATCATGATCCTTGAGGATCTACCCAATAATAATATTTTGGCCTCTGCAGAAAATATTTTCTATACCATGGAAGAGGTCAGAAAGTCTGATCCACTGCACTTAATAAGATCTTCATCCACGAGTGTCTTACACCAGAAAAACTCCTGCTCACTCAATGAGAAGCTCAGTGTGCAGTCAGTCAAATTTCACCCCAGAATTATGATTATAAGGACAGCACAGTGCAGAAGCCAAAGATGGTGAATCTATTTTTGTGCCCAGGAAACTGAGCAGCTTGAACAGAATCTGCACCTTAACTTCTTCAGCTTGAAGAGAACTGGTTTGTGGTTTGTTTGAGTTTTTTCCAGATCAAGGTTTCTCACCTTCTCTTCCAATGCTGATCTGGCCAGAAACCTCATCTTCCTGATTAAGTAATTTTTTCTGCAAAGTAATATAAATTTTATCTGTCACCTTACAACCAAGAATTTTATGGAACAGAGAAGGCATAATAAAGTTCCTCATCTTCCAGCTCAGTAAAGCAAATCACAAAGGATTCTCTGAGCAACTGAAGAGCATCAGCAGTAGTGTTATTATCCATAAAGATTAGTGTTCATAACAAGCCAGTGATTTAAAGATGTCAGAAAACAATGTCACAGTGAAGATTTACTCAGTAAAATACTTTAATCTAAGTTTAAAAAATAATTAAAAAGGGTAGGTTTAAGTAGAGCAGAATGGAAGCACTTAGTCAAGCCACAATGAAAGTTTAACAAATGTGAAAAAAAAGAAGGGGAGAAATATTTGTGTACATACTGCAGTTCTTTGAATAAAACTAAAAGCATGGCTGGAAGAAAAGGGAAAATTTCTATATATTTACATGTATGGATATTCACCAGCAATGTTCAAGACACTAAGACTACATCAATGCCAGAGCACTGTAGTGTCAGAAACCCTGCTGAGTTGTTAGGCTGATCCCTGACTGCTTTCTCAAAGCTGAACCACTAAGCACTCCCCAAAACAGCTCCTGGAGAGGGTTTGGAGGAGGCAGAGCTGCTCTCAAGGGGCAGTTTGGATGCACCCACCCCATTTTGGAAGCTGAGGAAGGTCAGCATCCAAGAGCCTTGCAGGTGACTGCAGGTTCACTTGCCCATGTGGCCACATGGTTCCCCATCCCAATACCTGCTTGGTTTTCTCTGGTTTCTCTGCCCTTTCCTGGTTTCCTCTGACCAAAGGCTCAGCCCCACAGTGAGTGCAGTGGTTCACCTCTCCCATCACTGCTCTACCCCTCTGCTGCCACCATGGCAGCACACCCTCTAACATCATTCTGCTGCTGAGGCATCCTGCCAGGCTTCTCTCTTTCCTGGCTGTGTCCAGCTGCAGGTTCCTCCTGGCTGGAGCAGCCTGGCACTGCTGGCTGCTGGAGCTCCACAGAGTCACCAGATCTTCCTCTGTGGTGACTGTCACTGTGCCTGGCTGAGGGAAAGGTGTGTCTGTCACCTGCCTTGGACTGGACAGTTCTTGGCTTTCTTGCTGACTTGGCTTCATGGGGCTGCAGGTTCAGCTCCTCTGCCCGTCCTGTGGCAGCTCCCACTGCTCCATTTCCTTCCATATCTGTGAAAGCAACACTCATTTGTTTCTTACAGTAATTATCAGACCCCACCTCCATGTACATTATCCTTTCATGCCTTTACTTTGTGTTAAAGACACAGATAAATTTTTAATTTTTTTCCCCCCATTTTTACATAAAAGAAGCGGGGAGAGTTTTAAATTGATCAGGAGATATTTAGGTTAGAGGTTAGGAAAAATTATTCCTTGTGAGGGTGGTGAGCCACTGTCAGGGAAGATGTGGCTGCCCCATCCCTGGAAGGGTTGGATGGGGATTGGAGCAACCTGAGATAATGGAAGGTGTTCCTGACCAGGTGGGAGGAAGCAGGTGATTATTAAAGTCCCTTCCAACACAAATCATTCCATGATTCTATGATTAATTACAATCCAGTTACTGTTACAGAAATAGTTTCAGTGGCCACACATTTCAGTTTGGCAGAAATAAATTGGCAAAGCCAAACAACCATTAGCTGTTTCCACAAATAAATAAAAAGCAGCAAACCCAGCTGGTTTGTGCTTATTGGCACACTAACAGCTGCTAGAGCACCTCTAATATTCAGAAAATTGTTGAATAAATGCAAAATAATCAATTGTATAGAATACAGTTTCTCAGTAAGCTATGGATTGCTAAGACTGATAATATGTTATACTACACACCCATGAAATGCATAATTCCTTTCTGAAACAGGCTGCAACTTAGGGTAGAACTCTGTATTTCTAACAATTGAGTCCTACTCAAGGCAGAGTCTGAAACCTGCAATGCTGTTTTTAAAAAATGACATAGAAAAAATGCAGGAAAAAGTAAACACACACTACACATTTTTCACGTGGAAATGTTTACATCCTTATATATCAAATGGTTGTGAATGACAGAGGCAGGGGCACTTGTAGTGACAAAGATAATTTCTGAGCTGACAGAATGTGCCATTGGCAGCTTAATTTGCAGCTTCATGTGGATGCTAAAAACATTTATAATTTTCTTTCCAAATCTCAGGTGTTGGTGGACAAAATCAACTATTTTAGTCCATTTCTCAGCGCAAATAGGTCCTTGGCACAAATAATCCCAGAAAATGTGTTATAACCACTTCTGAAGTCTCTTTTGTCCTTTGTCCTGTGACATTCAGCCTCATGGCTGCTCGAGCCTTTTGCTCAGATTCATTCTCTTCTGCATTTCCTGTAATTCATTAATTGGAACGATATTTGCTGAATCATGGAGTATCTCAAATTGGAAGAGACCCTTAAAGGGTCATTGAGTACCACCCCTGTTCTCACAAAATCACCTAAAATTATATCATATTTCAGAAATTTTGTCCAGACACTCCTTGGCCAACCTGAAATCTGATAGCCCTGCTAATGACTTCATGCTCGTGCTCATTTTTTCTATTAAAGGGTGCCCCTGGTTTTTTTTTCAACTTGTACAATCATAAATTTAAATTTCAGGATTGTACTTCTTGGAAAAACACCACAAAGCTGTTAGTAAAATTTCAGCAGTCAGACATATTATTATGTTTAGCACTTTTCCTTCTTAAGTTGGCTTTAACTTTAGGTAGTTGGCTGATTTAAGGTACAAATTACACACATCACCAGGTTCAATTTTCTTCTTTAGACACATAAACAAGATAATAAGGTCATGATCTCCTATACCAAAGCTTCATGTTAGTTCTGGAGATTTATTGACTCTCTCATCTTCAAAAGTGCCATTTTCAACGGTGGAAATTAGGTTTTTCAAGCAAGTTTGAATCAATGGAGGAGGCTACCAGTTTTCTGGATAGATGCAGTTTCAAGGATGAAGTACTACCTTGAAATCCCTGATTTTTAAACATTAAATACAAGCTATTCAATATCATGAAAGCATATGATTAATAGGATTAAGTGCCAGCCAACAGAGTTCAGGCAGAAATTATATATGGGAAATAATTCTCAGGGATGTCTACCAGTACCAGACACTACCAATGAAATGAAGATATTCAGTGTTTCCATTGGTGATTTGGAATTTAAACTGAAATTGATTCTGATGAAATTTTGTAAAACAAGGGGGAAATGGCAAACTGGTAGAGGGGAAGGAGGAGGAGCTGATCTGAGCAAGGTAGGAGCCAGAAAGGGAAACCCAATTTACAGACTGGGATAAATCTTCAGGAACACACACTGATTTTTAGCTGAAGATGTCCAAGGACTGAATAGCAATAAATCAGGAACCATTCTGAAAAGGTTCAGGGAAAGGACAGAAAATTGAAGCTTGGAAATGTAAGTTGTAGGAGAATACAAGCTCTCTGTTGAGCCACCAGAATAAATTGCAAAAAGCAAAAAGAAACAATCCGTTCCTCCACCTCCAGGTGTGTTCTGTTAACAGTGCCTTAGTCCATCAAAAGTTCTTCAGTTCAAGAGTGATAATTACAAAAAGCTAAGGAGATTTTCTTGTTAGACCAAGGTTAGCCAAGGCAATACCTTGATCCCTTTTCCCTGCTGCAGTGCATAACTGCATTTTGGTTTCTCCCTCATCTTCATCCTCAGCTGCTCCTCTTGGTACAATATCCAGGGCCCTTGATCCACTGGACTTTGCACTCTACAAGCATCCACCAATGAGAAAATCTCTGTTTTGCAAGTCTTGCTGTGGTGATTAATAAAGGCTCTGAACACTTAATTGTGTTAGAAAAGCAGTATTTCTTATGAGAGAAAGAGCTACAAAGCAGAAACTAAACAAAAAGAGTGCAGCTTTGATTTCTTCTCTCTCTCTCTCCAAAACCAACAGCACTTTAAATAGGGGGGAATCAAACATTAGACATTTCCAAGTCATATGCATTAAATTCACTTAAGATATTGTTATCCTTGTTTAGATTTGAACATATTGGGGAATCTTTTTTTTGTCTTGCAACTATTCCTAAAAGACTCTAAGTGGCTGGATTGCCTTTTTCTGACAAAAAAAAAAAAAAAAAATTCTTCCCATGAATTATTTACATGATGGCTCCAATCAACGCTGTACCTGTCAGCCTCCCCAGCCAAAATGAAAGTTCACTATGTAAAGGTGCCAAGGGAGAGTGGCAGCCTCCCACTGTGAGTTTATAGACAGAACTAAGTCAGCACGCATTATGTGTCAGAGCCAACATCAGACAGAATCAGATCCTTTGATCTCAGACCTCCACAGGAAGCTTAGATCTCAGACAAATTAGATAAAAAATGAATTTATAGCAGATATGTGTCCTAAGGCACACAGCTGAATGCTGTGTTTTGGAAGAGTATGGCAAATATCAAAACACATAAACTGCAGAATTTCCTCTCTCCTTCTCTCTCTCCCTCTGCTTTTGTGATAGACACTAATTAAAAGGAGATAAAACTCCAGCTCCCCTCTTCCTGCCTCTTATGTAATCCACAGGCTTGGGTAAGAAGGAGGAAAAAGAAATTCCCAAAACAGAGTAAATGGGGGGTTCAGCAGGGTTATCTGAATGCCCTTAGATCTATGCTGTTGGCAGGTGAGATAAAAAAAAATAAAAAAATCTCAACTACTGTAAGAACATTTCACACTTGCAGAAAGGGAAGCCAGTGCTTTGTGCTGCCAGCCTCAAGCCCCCGGGGCTGTCTGCTTTCCTGTGACCTCAGAGGCAGCTGGGTTTGATCAGAAGATGATGAAAGGAGTCTCCAGGAGGTGTGCAGGACAGGGTTGTTTGTGGCAGGACCCTGGGGAGTAAAGCAGGACACAGGGTGGGTGGGTGGGTGGGTGGGTGAGAGTGGAGCTGCTCTGGGCTGCTGAGTTGGACTCAGACTCTCCAAACGAGCCCTGGGTGGGTTATTTTACCCCCAGTGTGACTCAGGGCAGTCATTCACAACCTGCAAACCTGTCCAGAGCTTTGGATCCCCCTCCTGCACCTGGAGATTTGGGCAGGGAGCAGTGCTGCTCCTCCAGGCATGTGGGGACATCAGGAGTGTTGGTCCTTGCCCTACTCCAAAAACACTGGGAGAAATCATGGACTCATTGAATCATAGAATGTTCTGAATTGTGGGGAAGGGACCCAAAAGGATCACTGAAATCCAGGCCCTGCCCCTGCAGAGGACACCCCAAGAATCCCAGCATGAGCACAAGGAGGATTATGCTGCTGCCTTCAGTCTAGCTGGGAATTCACTCCACCTGTATTAAAGGAGATGAAATAGAATAAAATCAGGGAGGAGAAGGAAGAGGCAATAAAGAGATAGACCTTTTGAGAATGTGCCATTGATCCTATACAAACCTGTAGAATCATTGAAGTTGGAAAAAAACTTGTAGATCATTGAGTCCAACCACCATTAAACCTCTCCCCAGCTGCCACATCCCAGACATTATTTGAACACTTGCAGTGATGGTGACTCCATCACTTCCCAGGAAGCACCTGAACATATTAAAAGACATAAACTGACTATTTTATCCAATCATTTATGAACTGCAATCTCACCTCCTGCTACAGACACTCCACTTTTATTTGGTCCTTGATGGCAGCAAGGCTTGGTGGGAGCTGCAGGAGGCTGTGCTTGTCCACTGGGTCTCTTGGTGCTGTCCCATGGCAGATGAGGCCCTTCAGTCCTTGTTTCTGCAGTGAAACAGTCACATCACCCTCAGTGCATCCTCTGCTCAGCAGAAATCATCCATTTGAGCAAAAATTGAATATATTGTTGAATATGTAGTAGAATATTCCTTGACTATATAAATGCCACCTTCCAGTTCATCAATGAACTCTTCCAGGGATGGTGACTCCACCACTGCCTTGGGCAGCCTGTTCCAGGGCTTAACAATCCTTTCCAAGGAGAAACTTTTTGTAATGTCTGTCTGGACTCAGAACCCTTTTATAACCATAGAACTGTATAACATAGAATCAGAATATTCTGAGCTGGAAGGGACCCACATTGATTACTGAAACCCAACTCCTGTCTCTACATAAACTACAAACTGTATCTTAATTAATGAACAACCCAGAATTTTTCCTGAGATCTATTCTCTGAAACCCATTGTGCCCACTCTGGCGATTTGTTAAATAAAACAAGGAGTCTGAGTTTAAATTTTTGTGGATATTTCCAACTTACTGTGGCTTTTGCTCTTGCTGAACCAGCAGAATGTGAGCACAATGCTGAATGCAGATGCTGCTGAGCCCAGTATGACAACGAGGATCAGGCTGGCCCTGGCTCTCGAGGGCACAGGGAAGGTGGAAAATGGCTGGGACAGCACAGTGAACTTTGCCCCTGAGAATTTAAAGCAGTCAGTTTGTTACAAAAGCAAGGACAGCAATTTCACAGCTAAAACACCACCCTACAGCTTTTTAGCAGGGATGCCACTTTTAAAGATGCATTCAGGGACAAACCATAAATTCCTCTATCTCCAGACAGAGCCAACATTAAAAGACGACATTTATTTAGGATTGAGAACCAGAACAACCTAAATGTGTAACAATATTTCCACAAACTAAGTTTCAAGCTTTCAGTGCTTCCTGAAGCATAAACAGTTCTTTGCATTCAACAATACTTAATATTTCTTCCATGAATTTGTCTAACTGACATAGACCTCAGAAAATACATTTACAATGCATCTGTTTGTGAGGCCAGACAGATCAGGCCCCTACAGAAAACATGCACAATTTCTGCAAGAGAAATTAGTTGTGATAAGACAGTTCTTAATACTGATTTTTGTTTTTTACAGGCTATACCTGAATCATATCAAGTTAGGGAGAACCCAGAAACATTCACCAGCATGAAGATTAAATCCATGATGCAGAAAACTCCCAGTGAACTTGTTAATATTTTCCACCACATTGATAATGAGAATTATAAATAAAATATGTCAGTGTCCCTGCTGTTACACAGTAAATATTTAGTCTCTTGGAAGACAGAAGCTCTGGGTAATGCTCTGCACCCAGAGATTCTAAAGTTTTCTCTAAATGGCAGAATAAAGCTAAGCACTCATAATTTCTGTGTTGAAGGGTTCCCTGGGTCTCAGATCTGAGTTGCAAGGACTGGAAGATGCTTATTCTGACCTTTTGAGGTAGAGAGAGGTTTTGATTCCCTAAATTATTGTTTAAACAAGTTCTGAAGGCAGATGTGCTGGGCAAGGACAGGAGTTTATGAAAACTGAGCCTGGTAGTCTCTGCACACAACCTTGAAGGATGTGGATTAGCACATCAACTCATTATCTGTTTTACTACCTGACTCATTATTGGTCCTAACCCCACAGCTCTAAGCCTTTTAATGGATGGGTATTTCTTTTACTTAAGTTCTGCTTTTAATAAAAATCTAACAGCCTTTTTTTCATCAATTCATTAAAAAAATCAGAAATGCTGTCAGATGGAGGCTTGGAGACAGGGGAAAGTAGCAGTAAGTACTTTTAGCACAAATTAATCAGATTTGTGTCAGTGTTGTCCACCTGAAAGAAGCCAAGCTGCATCAGAGCAAGGTGGGGAGCATGATCCAACTGGGAGAAATCTGCCAGGTGCAAACACATGTGAACTTCAGCTGAGAGAGGAAATCTCTCAGATATCAAGGACTCTACACACACAGGTGTTTAAAGGTGCTTTGCACTACTCTAACAGTTCCTGAGTAGGATGCTGTTGGTTTAAAAGGAAAGTGGATGTTTCAAACCCATTGGGATCCATATCAGTGAAAGGAATATTACTGTAAAACAAGGAGCAAGATGATGCAGTGGAGCTATGAATAGTCTGCTCTCCCCAGGAACTACCACTAAAACATTTGGGATTATTGCATTTTACATCAGCTGCACCTCCTGAGCTGTCTCCAAACAGTGAATTATGCCAGGGTAGGTGCATAGAGCAACTGGTTCATGAAGATGTATCACAAACATCTACTATTTGATTGTTTAATTTTGGTTTGTTTATCTCCAAAGATACAAGTACATCCCTTCAGTAAGAATCTGGAAGTGTAAAAAGCTTTATGCTGTTTCCAGCATGGCTCCCAATTACAGGGAACAGGAGGGATTGTGCCTTTGGTGTGTACTTTTGCAGTGCATGTTAAAAGTGTGGAATAATCTGATTTACACTGGTGATGCCTGCACAGGTGCATCAGCTGCATGTACACATTGGTAGCTCTAAACATCCTTCATGGGGGAATGGCTTTAAGCTGAAGGAGGACAGGTTTAAATTAGATATTTAGCTCTGAAACAGGTTGCCCAGAGGAGCTGTGGCTGCCCCATCCCTGGAAGTGTTGAAGGTCAGCCTGGATGGAGCTCTGAGCATCCTGGTCTACTGAAAGGTGTCCCTTCCCAGCATGGGAGAGTTAAAACTCCATAATCTTGAAGATCCCTTCCAATCCAAACCCTTCTGTGATTCTATTATTAATTCTTAGTAACTCTCTGACTGGTTAAATATTTCAGAAAAGAGACCTCTGTTTGACCTTTGTTCAGAAAAAGAGATTTTGGGATTTTCCTGAAACAGGTTTCTAAACACATTTCATCAAGCTGTGCTTCCAGCCTAAGGAATCAGATCTTGTGAGGTGCTGACTTTCCACCTGCTCTCATTGATGGGAAGATAGTGGCACATGCAGGTGTCTGGCAGCTCAAAATACACAAAATCCTCTCCTTGAAAAGCCCACCTCCAAGTGCTCCCTGCACCCAATTCTCCCTTTGCCAAGCCATGGGAAGCACTGGATTTGGATGAGCCACTTGTGGCAGCCTAAATGTTTGCAAACTTCTATTTTTATTTTTTTTCTCAGATTATTTTCATTACCCACTTCTACTTGGCCATGTCCCCAGTCAGATGTACTTGTTTCCTCTGTTATTTTTTTTTTTTTTGATGAGACAAGGCATGATAGATAGATATATTAGATAGATAGATAGATAGATAGATAGATAGATAGATAGATAGATAGATAGATAGATAGATAGATAGTATATCTTTATCATCTGCAATGGTGTTTATCTAGAGAGATATCCATGCATATATATACCCATATATACACAGAGATGGATGGATGGATGGATGGAGAGATGGATTGATGCAATACCATAATAGGAATTTTAAACATGGTCTTACATCATTTATATTTTACATCAATATGCCCTTGGACTGCATGCCAGACCTGATCCTGCTTCTCCACAGATTTGCCTCAGCAGTCATCTTGAGACAAGAAAACATCATTTTGACCCCTCTATACCTTCAGAAAGAGATTTAATTTCAGGCCCCCAAGCAGTTGCAGAGGTGCTTCTCTTGTGCAGACATCTCGAGGATTTTCCAAGGCAGAGCCCACAGGGTGCCTTGTCCCCAGTGTCCCCCTTAGCAGGCATTTCCAAGAGGACATAAGCACACCTGCCTCCTCTTTGCTGAGCTGCTCAGGGGCCTCTGAAGGTGCCAACATCATCTCCATGAGCTCTCAGGAGAGCCCTGGCAGTCCTGGAGTCACTCTCTGAATGTGCATAACCACCTATAAAGGTGATCAGGTGCAGGCAAACAGGCAGGAAAAGGCACTATGAAAATAGCCAGGAGCACAGATGGAAAATTTCTGAACATAAACAGGGGAAAAAAAAAGAGGGAATGAGAGGTTGCAATTTATAGGAAAAAGTTTGGTCTGGTAATTTAACTGATTTTAAGTATCTGATTTCTTGGGATACATACTAGGGAATCCAGGGAGAAAGAGGCACCTTTTCCTGACAATACTGCTCTGTAGTTATTCATTAGATTTGAAACATCTTGCATGAATAGCACAGGAATCACTCAGTTCTCCTGCTGCCTGGGGAATGCCAACTTGGATGTGGAACAGAACTCAGGCCATTTAGAGGTTTGGCATCACTCCACCCATTCAAAACTTTCACTCCTTTTTTATAAATTCAGGCCACCTGTAGGGCTTTTATTTTACCAAATTAAAAAATACACAGAATATAGGGTTTACCTGGAGGTGATGTGACAGTGAACACAAGTCTCCAGTTTGTTCCTGAGCTGGAAACAGCCAGATTGGAAAAGCTTGCACATCCCTCTATGACCTGCACTTGGGTGAGCCCTGGAGAGTCAGAAAAAAAATCATATTGCAATTAACAGCAACCAGGTCAGTGCCACTTAAGGACCTCAGGGAGTCTTCATGACTTTAAGGGACTTGAGAAAGCCTGAATTCATTTTCCATCTTAATCATAAACATTGTGTCTAACTCCAGAAAATTTCACACAGAGGTACTTGGAAAACAAATTCCTGAGGGATTGGAGGGCTTCAGCTTCTAAATATTTATTCTTTGAGCTCACTGTGAAATGACATTTTCTGAGAGTTATGGGGGTGTAATGTCAATGCAGCTGTTAAAGGGATCAAACAAAGGTAAGAGGAGCTATAGAGATGCACTAGAAAGTTCCAAATGCCCATTTTTAAATTTAACTCATGTCTTGTGTGACTAAGTACTTCACCAAGGTTAGGAAAGTGATAATGAGAGACTGTCCTAAGGGGATGGAGTCAAGGAGTCAACAACTGTAACTAAGGAACAAGCTGAATCTTGAAATTTCCTGATTTGTAGGACTTTCACCTTATCTTTGGGGTATATTTCCTTCTGTCCTACTGTTAAATCTCTTGGAATTTCTCTCCAGCTCTGCCAGACACTTCAAAAAGTATGTGGCCATGGAAAATGTCTGTGGTGACTGCCCTGGGACAGTCCAGGAGACACTGCCAGCTGAAAACCTGGCAGGGAAAAACTCCATGGGGAGCATTAAAACCAGGAAACAGAATTTCTCCATCTTGTTCTGATCTATCAGGGAATCCATTCTGACCCAACATTTGCCCTTGCCACCATGGTTATTTCTGTAGGCTCTTTTTAAAAATTTACTTTGCAACTGGATCCCCATTTTACTGTGTGTGTCTTTGAGCACCAGCCAAGGCCTTTGAGTGATGCTGGCCAGGTCTGGTCTGCACTCAGACTCTTGGGGTGAAAGGAGTGAAATCCTACAGGCTGACAAATTTCCAAATGTTGGTTCAGGTGGGGGTGAGATGCCAGAACTTCCTCAGGATGCTGGACTTGCTCCAGAGATCACAAACAGACTTTTGCCTGCTGAAAGACAACATCATAACTATTTGCTTTATGAAGCAGGTGCTTTGGCATTTTATTGCAGTTAAGTAGCACAGGTGAAGGTAAAGAAAGCTGAATGTGGGCAGGACATTTCTACTCTGTCATTCTCATGTTCAGGGTATTGAACAATGTGGTGAAGTAGCAAAACTCTGAACTACAGCCAGAAATTGCCCAAGACAAGGTCTTAGGTAAAACCATGACACATATTAAGCATTTAGCAACATAAATGATAAAGTTTCTCCTCTCAGTGACTCTGGTACTATTTAATTTGTTAATATCCCAGTTAGTTTTGACTACATAGGTAGTAGGAGGGTTTTTGTCTATTTCTGTACAGTATCTAGCACACCAAACCACCAATTTCATTGCTAGTCAGCAGGATCAGCTGTGATATATAAATAGTCAGTGATTTATACTGTGAATAGATTTGATGGAGATGTGGGCATGTAGATTTCTTTTACTGCTCCAGCCTAATCCTAGTTCATCCATCCATCATATGATTCTCCTTATGACAGTCTCTGCACAGACTACCAAGGTTTTCTTGTCTCTCATACTCACTGAAATACAGATTTTAGCAGAGGGCCTTGTCAGCTGTGTTCAAATACTTTATAATTGCCATTTCTAGTGTGTGATGAAGCCTGGAGTACTGTACTGTACTCCTTAACAGAGACTAGCTCAGCTTTCAGGCACATATGCTTCAAAGCTGAGAATATTACAGATATATATGGGATCCTTCCCAAAGATCTCTCAGGCAAGCTGGTATTTAACGTAGAAGCACAGCTAATTTGGAGCTAAACTGCCTTCCACGAGGCACTTTGGCTGCTGTCAGATGAACAGCCTCAGTGTGCTAGACAGGACCCATTTCCATTAAATGCTGCTTTCATGTGCTTCAAAAGATGAGAGCAATAAGGATGTTTGTCAAAGGGAAAACTGCAGCAAACTATTACATGCAGAACATCTGTACTGTGCTGCTCTTCCTTTGCTGGAGTTTATTGACTATTAATTTGATGCATGTTTCTTTTAAAGAATGTGAAGTGTCTTTCTCTTCAGTGACTTTCCTTTTCCTTTCCTTTCCTTTCCTTTCCTTTCCTTTCCTTTCCTTTCCTTTCCTTTCCTTTCCTTTCCTTTCCTTTCCTTTCCTTTTCCTTTCCTTTTTCCTTTTCCTTTCCTTTCCTTCCTTTCCTTTCCTTTCCTTCCTTTCCTTTCCTTTCCTTTCCTTTCCTTTCCTTTCCTTTCTTTCCTTTCCTTTCCTTTCCCTTTCCTTTCCTTCCTTTCCCTTTCCTTTCCTGTTCCTTTCCTTTCCTGTCCTTTCCTTTCCTTTCCTTTCCTTCCTTTCCTTTCCTTTCCTTTCCTTTCCTTTCCTTTCCTTTCCTTTCCCCTTTCTCTTTCCTTTCCCTTTCTTTCCTTTCCTTTCCTTTCCTTTCCTTTCCTTTCCTTTCCCTTCCCTTGCCCTCTCTCATCTTTCTTTCTTTCTTTCTTTCTTTCTTTCTTTCTTTCTTTCTTTCTTTCTTTCTTTTTTTCTTTCTTTCTTTCTTTCTTTCTTTCTTTCTTTCTTTCTTTCTTTCTTTCTTTCTTTCTTTCTTCTTTCTTTCTTTCTTTCTTTCTTTCTTTCTTTCTTCTTTCTTTCTTTCTTTCTTTCTTTCTTTCTTTCTTTCTTTCTTTCTTTCTTCTTTCTTTCTTTCTTTCTTTCTTTCTTTCTTTCTTTCTTTCTTCTTTCTTTCCTTCTTTCTTTCTTTTCTTTCTTTCTTTCTTTCTTTCTTCTTTCTTTCTTTCTTTCTTTCTTTCTTTCTTTCTTTCTTTCTTTCTTCTTTCTTTCTTTCTTTCTTTCTTTCTTTCTTTCTTTCTTTCTCTCTCTCTCTTCTCTCTCTCTCTCTCTCTCTTTCTTTCTTTCTTTCTTTCTTTCTTTCTTTCTTTCTCCCTCCCTCCCTCCCTCTATAGTAGCTCATCCACTATTCTGTGCCTCATCTAAACCCGAGGAGTTTAGGGACATGTCCTGAAAACTCATGAAAAGCAGCAGAAAGCACCAAAGGATTTTTCTAACCTGTAATCCTGGAACTATCTTTGGGTAGGAAGAATTTCTAATTTCAGGGACTGAAAGGGTGAGAAGCTGTGATCTATAGCATAAGTGCTACTTATCTTCTCTAATGTGAACTTTTCAAATCAAAAATAACACACAAATGGCTTTTACTGTGAACAAAATACTTTCTCTTCAATAGAGAACCAAATTTTTCATTGTGTGTGTTTCTTACTTATATTTAAATATTTTAGCAATTAAACTAATAAGTTTATAATTTACAGCTTCTAATTTAGCAGCATATGGCCATCCACAGGTGTTTGGTTTAGCACTCTATTTAAACAAGGTCCAATATCTAAGCATGTTCACATAACCTTGAGGAAATCCTCACATGTTTAGAGTTTTTCATGAGTTTTCATGAGTCTTTAATGACTTCATGTGTTTTGGTAAGTGAGGACCAGAAGGGACCATGAAAAAAAAAAGACAAAACAATTTCACATTATAATGAGTTAATGACAATCCATAGGCAGTTGTTTCTGTCTGTACTTGGCCAGATCCTTTGCTGGGGTAAAAAGGTTATCATGGACCCAAAAGAAATGACCCCAGTTAACATAAATTGAAAAAAAAAACCAACCAAAAATTGAAAAAAGTGTTAGGATTTCTGATTCTTCATTCTTTTCTTTTTTGACCTCAGATATGTCTTTTCAAGACAAACTATAGGATATATTTCCTTTAAGCTAGCAGAGCACAAAAATACTTTGTAAAACCCTTTTTTCTTTTTTTTTTTTCCTGTAGCATATGACTAGGCAGTTCACCAAACTCCAACTGCAACCTTCTGTTTTCAGCCCAAAGACTGGTTTTCAACTGCAGTATTTCTCAGGGAGAACACCTAAATTTATCACCATCATTTTGCACAGCTGCCTTGCCATAACCCTTGCCGTAGGAAAACACATCCAAACCTTTCAGCACAGCCTCAGAGGAGTCCTTGAGATGAGCTGATACAACCCAGGGTTCTGCAGGAGGCCCCAGTTTGTCAATTCTGTCACCCTGGGAGGAAGAACAGAAGAGAATAATTAAGATTGTGTCTCCTCAGCAAGAGCAAAGAAAACTGTAATAATTTTATATATATATATCTGCCCTTTGTCTGAGAGCAGTTTGCATTTATGTGCACATGTTACAAATGTCACAAATTTCACCATAACTTTTCCAGGTGAGGCCACATCACAGGATGGGTCAGGTTGGAAGGGATCAAGGGGTTCATCTGATCCAACCTCCTGCTCAAGCAGGACCATCCCTGGATTGTGTCTGGATCATTCTGGAATATCCCAGTGAGAGACTCCAGCCCCTCTCTGGTCTCTGTTCAGGGCTCAGTCACTGCACAGTAAAGAAGTTCTGCCTCCTGTCCAGCTGGAACTTGCTGGGATCAGTCCCTGCCCGTTCCTCTGGTGCCATTGCAGAGCCTGGCTCCAAACCAAAAATCTCCAACATCAAAAATAGTACAAATGTCACAATTTTACAGAATTAATAGAAATCACTGTCTAGAGGGAGTCAAATTCTACCTTTCTGTCCAGGAAAATGATTTTTGGCTGCACAGGAAGCTGCTTATCCATTTCTCCATCTGAGGGCTGCACCTGAACAGAGATGCTGTAGGGTCTCCTGTATAAGCACGTTTCTGAATGTTGTCTGCTTCCATTTCTTTCACATGAAAAGGGATGGGAAAGAAAAAATTTAAAAAATTAGAGATAAAGTTCTAGATGGTATTTTCTGATCCTATTTTATACTCACTAATTTACCTTACCTTTGATTCCTTGGGTGAGAGCAGCATGCATGGAAATAGGAAACAGCTTTCACTTCCAAGCAGAAAGCAGCACCAAAGCATGAAAAAATCCTTTTGTTTCAATCCCCAATTTACAGATAGAAAAGTGAAAAATTAACAAAGTAATTCATGATCCTGGTATCATGTTGGAAGCATGTGGCAGAGACAGGGATTTTATGGATTCAATGCCTTAGCCCCAAAGTCATCATTGCAGTGCACTGAGAGCAGTGGAGCCTGCAAATGTTCCCTGTCCAGCAGAAAGATTTTCACTGAAAACCTTTGAGCTCCTCTAAGAACAAAGCCTTGGTTCCTCCACACAGGCACAGCACTCACAGGGCTTTGCTGCATTTCTTTTTCCTGCCATCACCTTCCCAATCTGCAAAGTCTGCAGACTGAAATAAAGCAGTTACAGACACCCCCTAGAAAGACATTGGTTTTTCTGAGCCTGAAATTTAAATTAGAACATCCCAGGAGACTCCTTTGGAATTTGAATAAAGAATCAACACTTCATTCTGAGCCTGGATCATTTCATTCCCTCTCCCAGTGCTTTGTGTCATTTAGTATCTCATATATATATATAATTTATATATATATATAAAATGCTCTAATCTGCAATTGCAATGAAGTGGCTGGGGGTTTGGTATTGTCCTGAAATGAAAAGAAAAAACTATTCATTGATCTCTAGTGTTTGCTTAAAGGTGTTTACAAACACAAAATATATGGAGCTTAAGTTTCCTTTGCTTTTAACTCTTTTTTTCTAGTTTGGGTGATGGTTGTGGGTTTTTTGTTTTTTTTTTCAGTGTATTACAAATGAGATGCACTGTTCATACTGAGCTGATGGGAAATACTGAACTACAGCTGCTGGAAAGATCAACTATGGTTTCAAGGATATATGCAGACTCAGAAGGTAGCTCAAGGATTGAAGATTTAGTTCTCATCTTGGTTCTTTACCTTGTATTTTTGTTGGTGGGAAAGTCTCAAAGGCAATGTTAGGTTTGAAATTCATTCAGGGGCATCAATAAGATGCTGTTATCCACTTTCTTCCAAAAATGTGCATTCAACAGTGTGACCAGAACTTACTGCATGAACAACACACCAATCATTTCTGTTTTCAAGCTGAAGAGCTGCAGTTTTCTGTGAGCTCCCTGGCTCCAGCTGAGCACAGAGAGGTTTAGGTGAGTCTTGGCATAGTTTCTGTAAAGACCACAATTTCTTCTTTTTCTCTCCTCAGCTTCTTTAAAACTGGCAGCAAATAAGAAAAATTCCCCAAATTCACACCCCAGGCTCTACTTGTTAAAACTGTGCTCACCTAATGCATAGAGGAAGGCTGTTGCAAAATGTGGATCTAGGAAGTAGTTCTTACTCCCTGGGTGAATAGAACCATAGAATCACAGAACTACAAAATAACAGAATCATAGAGTCACAGAATCATAGAATCATGGATTCAGAGTCATAGTCATAGAATCATAGAATCATAGAGTCATAGAAGCATAGAATCAATCACAGAATCTCAGGATCACAGAATCATAGAAAATTTTGATTAGAAAGGACCTTAAAGATCATCCATTTCCACCCCCTGCCATGGGCAGGGACACCTTCCACTATCCCAGGTTGTTCCAAGCCCTGTCCAATCTGACCTAGGACACTTCCAGGATGTGGAAGCTTCTCTGGGCACCCTGTGCAACCTTCACAGTAAAATTTTCTTCTTAGCATCTACTCTTAATCTCTCCTCTTTTCATTTACAATTGTTTCCCCTTGTTCTTTCACTCTATGGTAAAATAATGGTGAAAAAAACCAGAACAAAGCAAAACTAGGCATGGATACTTAAAATGGAAGTGTAAAAATTAATATCTGTTTGTGGGTAATTTGAGGTTGGTTAACACAGCATGGAATGTGGTGTTATATTCCACATGGTCCAGCCTGGCTCGTGGTGACACAACACTGCACATCAAATTGTATTCCTTAAAATGATGCCAGTGTGGAGGAGGAGAAAGGAGCATCCTGCTGCTCCCCTGCTGATTCGTGCTGGAAGGAAAACAGGCTTTTCCTGGCACAGCTTTGCCCTGGGGAGGTGGAGGTAGATGAGTGCTCATAGTCCAGCAAGGACCAGAGCAGGACCTGCCTCTGCCTTCACCCCGTGGGCATGAAGGATGTGCTGTTTGTCCCCTCCCTGGCGTGTCCTGCAGGGCAGGAACAGGCTGCTGTGCAATTCCCTGCTGGCAGGGAGCAGCTCTGATGCTCAGAGCCCTGCAGCTCTTCTGGATGTGGGCACAGCAGGCTGGGGATGCCTCAGTCAGCAGGGACACCAGGGATCCCTGATTCTGTCCCCATCAGTGTCTGCTGAACAGGCTGAGGCTCCACAGAGAGAAATGCCTGTTCTTTAGCAGCAGGGACATTTCAGGGCACAGAAACTGGAGGGTGTGCTGCAGGTATTATGGGTTAATTGAGAAACTTGGTGAAGAGATTTGGGACAGAGGAAATGAAGTATCCCTGAAATCAAGGAGAACTTGCCATTTTATTTACAATTGCAATAATAACTGTAATCATAAAATATAAAATCACAGAGGGTTGGAAGGGACCTTGAGGATCACCTTGTTCCAGCCCCCTGCCAAAGGCAGGAAAACCTTCCACCTTCCCATCCAACCTGTCCTTGGACACTTCCAGGGATTCAGGAGCAGCCACAGCTTCTCTGGGCACCCTGTGCCAGAGCCCCACCACCCTCACAGGGAGGAATTTATTCCTGATATCTAATCTAGTGTAATGTAGTAATATCATTACTAATATAGTTATATCATGTCATCATAATAATGTCTACAGTAATAATAGTAGTGGGAAGAAGGAGAAGAAGGAGAAGGAGAAGAAGAAGAAGAAGAAGAAGAAGAAGAGGAAGAAGAAGAAGAAGAAGAAGAAGAAGAACAAGAACAAGAACAAGAACAAGAACAAGAACAAGAACAAGAACAAGAACAAGAACAAGAACAAGAACAAGAACAAGAAGTGGTAGCTAATACAGTCAGAAAATATTTTCCCTTGGAAGTTTGGATGCTGAAATATGTCAGCTGGCCTTGGTGCCAAAGAACAGCCCCTGGCATATTTAATTTCCTAATAGACATTGAAATTAATTGAACAGTTGTCTGGTATGTCTGCAATGCTAGTGCTGTAAAATCAATATATCCTTGGAAGGGGAAGGAAATTGGGAAGAATTTAGGGAAAAATATGACTAAATGAATCATGATCCAGCCAAAGAGACATTTTTCTTTGTTGTTGAACAGGTGGAGGTTGCTGGTGACTTCAAGAAAGGGAGGTGCAGCAAGGACAGGACATAGGCAAGCTGAGGACTTGTGGCAGGCAAAGTAGGTACAGATTCACTGAAAGGACTGTGAGAAATTCAGTGGTTTTGGGTGAGAATGGGTTCTGATGTCATGGGATAATGAAATAAGCCAGATCTCTGCCTCTCAAGTGCACTGTTGGAGCTTTGTCTCCCCCTGCAGAACTAGTCACTAATTAATACAGATGGGGAAGAGGGACATGAGTATCAGAAGACAATGAGGAGTCTGAGGTCACTCCTATTTTAAGCAAGAATAGATATTAGAACAATGACTTTTATTTCCACCAATTCCCATATTTTCACATATTCCAGAAAGAAATCAAAGAGAATCATGGACTCCAGATCCTGGCCCTGCACAGGACAGACCAAACAATCCCACCCTGTGCCTGAGAGCATTGTCCAAATGCTCCTTGAGCTCTGCCAGGTTTGGTGCTGTGACCACTGCCCTGGGGAGCCTGATCAGTGCCCAGCCACCCTCTGGGTGAAGAAACCTTTCCTCACACCCAACCTAGACACCCATGTCACATTTTCATGTCATTCCCTCAGGTCCTCTCACTGTCACCACACAGCAGATATCAATGCCTGCCCCTCTTCTTCCCCTCAGGAGGAAATTGAAACTGCAGTGAGCTCTCCCCTCACTCTCCTCTTCTCCTGGCTGAGCAAAACAAGTGTCCTATGACATCCTCTCTAGGCCTTTCTTTGATTTGAACAACAAAGCTGAGGAAGGATCTAGATGTGGGATCACCAGAAGCCTTTAGAAGGAGAGGGACAGAGCAAATGCATCAGATAGGAGAAAAACATCCTCCAGATTCATTAGTGATTTCCATTAATAGCTGTAGATCAGTGGCAATGCCCTGATTTGCAAAGGCAGTGGTGAGAGCTAAGCCAGGCCTCCTCCATAACACACTCCCCAAGTTTACTGTCAGAGAAATGTCTTTTATTAAATGTAAACAGCATCCCGCCGGAGGTCAGAGCTTTGCCGTGCTGTGTATCCCAAGGTAATACCACTTTAAGCTCCACATAAACTCTTAAACAGTTTCTATCCTAAAACCAGACCGTAGGTGGTACAGTTTTTTACGATATGTTATAATAGTGCAATAAATCTGTTAGCTTAAAATCGAATCTCCGTGGCCTTTTAGAGAAATCATCATTAAATGCAAGGCCCTGTTAATGATGCCATCCCAGTGAAATTGTTTAATCTGCTAGGGGGGTGGAAGGTCACCAAATGAATTTTTTATAATACATCAACTTGACACGCAATAGGGAAAACTGTAATAGATAAAAGCAAAGGAAAAGGGCACTGTCTTCTTCTGATAGGTCAATAGCAGCCAAGAGAGTCACTCATCCACTTTTCCTTCACTACCGTGCTCCTTTTCCATTTAATATGGACACCCAATTAATACCTCAGCACCATAGACAACCTCATTTTAGGTGAATTATAGCAATTTCTTCCCCCTTCTCCGAAATGAAAGTGATCACAATACATCATAGCATTGTGCGAATTAACGTTAATTGATTCGAGTTACCAAGCATTGATGGGCCACTTCTATAATCTGGTCCTTATTGGGAGCTGGAAGGGATGGAGGGAAGATTAGATTGCATCCCCCGTTGCTTTGACGACGGCGGTCACCTGATGGCTTGTTAGACAGTTGTAGGCTTCTATTGCTGGCCCCAGTGGGGTCGTCAGTAAACTGGAGTGATGTCCAAACATCATTACACGCTGCTCCGATATTAAAGCAAAGGGATTAGCACCTTATTGCAGGCAACCTGGATTTGTCATTGTGCTGTCGTTATCCAATTTCCAGATGATAATGTGACTGTGGCCTGCGGGCACGAGGTCCTGCAGCCAAACCAAGGTGCCTGTGTATGTATACATAGATTTATTTATTTATTTTATTTTTTTTTTATACATGTATACACACACATACACTTGTATACATATGTACACATGCACACTACCCCACGAACACCCAGCACCTCAAGCCATTTAACCTTTTGCTCATCAGAGTCCTGCTAGCAAAGCATGTGGAAGAATTTTTCTCCCTTTCCCATCAAGCCAAGAGCACGATGCAGCAGCAGAGCAGGCTGGCCTGGGAGCTGGCACTCACTCACTGGAATGTCACAGCAGACAAGCTCTGCTGATAGAGGTGACACCAGTCACAAGTTAAATAAGGCAGAGTGGGGACAGGATTGGTGCCTTGGAGACGTGGCCAGCAGCTCCTCTGTGCTGGTGCCTGTGTAAATCATCTCTCATGTCGCAGGTCCCGTGGTCGTTAGGAGGGAAAATAAATCCGTGTGTGACACGAGCAAGGCAGGTTTGGTTTGACAGCCCTGGGTGCCAGTGCTGGGATCAGAGCTCTTTGCGGTGCTTGGGAAGCATGGCAAGGACACTGCTGGATCTCCTGCATGTCTGAACAACTTCTGAGGGAACACTGGAATAGGGAATAGCTTCTCTTGAGCTGATCCTCTTCATTTTTAACTGAGATGTATTAACACAAACCCTTATGATCCAAATACCAAGACTGGTGGGGGGGATATGTGGCAATTTATCCTTCCTTCTTCCCACACAGACATACAAGTCCTGTGCTCCTTTTGACAAATCTCTCCTACCCTCTCCACCTTCCTCTTCCTCTGCTTTCTCCTGCTCTCCTTTCACCTTTCCTACCTGCTCCTTTCCTGAAGAGGAGCCAGTTGAGTTTTGGAAGGACATTGTCAGAGCAAGCAACCAGAGCAATGTGAGGGGTAGGAATTCTAATTGTCTGAATCTTGTAATTCACAGCTGTCACCTTTGAGAGGGGATGACAAATTCTTGTATATGTTTACCACATATACTAGATACTAACAGAAATTTAATTTAAAATTTAAAGCTTAGAGGTGAAAAGTATCTTGGTGATAGAACCTCTAACCCCTATACTGTCAGAAAGGTTCCTGCCCAGAAGAGCAGTGGTAAAATACTATCATTATATTTATCTGCTATTGTTGGAGAGGCAATGTGAAGATCCATGAAAGGCAGTGGAGATTTGTTTGAAAACTTGCAAGGGAAATGCTGGCTTCACACCAGTTCATATACAAAGGGCTGCTTTTGTTATTTTCCCCTTCAAAACCAAACAGTCTTATGGACAGATATCATATTTTGTGCTTGCTTGGAACAACCTGAATGAAACACATTTCTGCTTAAGCTGCAATTCAATCACTCTATTTACCATGGACTCAGGTCAAAAGATGCCTCCTTAGTTTTCCTGCCTTGATTTAAATATGAAGGAAGTGCAAAAATCTGAAACAGTAGATCTGGGGCCTAATATCTACATCATTAAAGACCTTCTGTAGCATCTTCATCCCTGGTATGACTTGACCTTCCCTTCCCAATTCAGCTTTGATGCCCAATTTAAATTCTACCAGAAGCAAAAAATTAGCAACAGACTAAGCTTCACTATTGATCAGACAGATAAATATCCTATTGACAGGCAATCCCTTCACATAAACTCTTTTTACATCCATTATCACCACCTTCACTGTGGGAAGATGTGTCTGAGTCTCTGAGTTCCTGATGACCACCCACCTGTTCTGGCCCATCTGACAACCACCAAGTTTTCCACTAGAAAAAATTATGAATTGACAATAAAAATTGCATCCTGATTTCAAAAGTACAACTTGATCAGGCATTTTTATATGATAGCACTTTTTGTCCAAGTTTTAATCGAACTTCATGCTTATGGTATTTTTTATCCCATCACTACCATAAAGAATCCATTACAGAATCAGAATTTCCTCTGATAGAAAACCCTCTAGGTTTTTCATGTGGACTTTCCCACCATTTTACTAGACTGTAAAAGAGATGTTGGACATTTTAATTATCCCCAAACTATTAAATAAACAAACAAAAAAGCAAACAAAATTAATATTATAATTTTGGCCATGGGGGGGGGGGGAAATTCTGAAAATAGTATTGAATGGAAATGTGAAATGTTCTCATTCTAATTCTATTGTAAGGCTCTTCCAGTTTACTATCTGAGGAGGAACCTACTTCTATTTTTAAATGCAAATTTACCTCTCAATGCCTTATGCTCTTTTGCTCCTGTGCTGTCATTGTCCATTATTATTGAGAGATTCCTCACTGGTATTTGCTCTTGCAATGTATTTTCACAGATAGAATATCTTTCAGACTTGCTTTGCCAAGTTAAAAAAAAAACAACTCTTTACTAAATGGTTTTATTTTCCTATTTCTCACTTCTTAAACTCATTTTCCATGATAATTTTAAATGTACTTCCTTTTACTTACTTGAACTGAATTTATCCCTTTTTGTCCATCAGCTGGAGTGGCACATTCTACATAAGAATATGTCCTCTACTCTGCCCCTGTGAATATCTAACCTAAAATTAAATAAGTTTAAATTAAAGGAGATTTTAATTTTAGTTTCAGCTCCTGAATATCATTACTTCCAGACCCTCACTTGAATAGTGCAGCAGATAAAACTTTGAAATTACCTCAAGTTTTACAATTTCTGCAGCTCTTGACATGGAGATTTTTAGCATCCTGCCTTTGCCTGCTCACTGGAAGAAAAACTTGCATACTTATGCAAGAAAAACATGTTGTCATGGTTTTTTTTTATAAAATCCTGTGCAATTCCACAGAGCAGCCTGCCTGAAACCTGCACAAAGGTTACCAAACCCAAGCACTTTGAGGTTAGGAGGAGTCTGAATTACTCTAGTTTGAGCTCCAACCCTGCTGCCTGTGTATGTGCCATGTGACACAGAGAATTAGTTGTAATATCTCATTTAGTGCTCTGCATGGGAATTGCTGTTGGAATGAGCCATTCTTTGATAATTTGCTTCCCTTTTATTCATTGCTGTGAGCTTCAAATTTCCTGCACAAGCACCATTTTTTACGTGCTACCTCAAACATCTCTCTCAACAAAAAATATTTTTTTGCTTGTATCAGGTTAAAGGTCAATCAAGAAGGAGCAAAGCACCCTGCTTTGTGTGGGGATAGGGACTAAATGGCCTCTGGACTACTGTCCAGAATTATATTCCTGGGTTTGTACAAAGGCACCTGCACAGACACACACAATGCATTCCTCCTTGTGCTTCTTGTTCTTTCATATTTATATTGATATAAGGAAGATTTTGCAAAAGAGAGATTTCTATCTGTAATTACATCACAGTATCTGTTACACACAGGCATTTCACAGAAAGATAAACTGTGTGATAGACATCTCTGCCTCTCCAGCTGTGCAAGACTATAGCAGTCACAGCAATCACCTCTGTCTTCTCTTGACAAATTAATGAGCCGTGCTTGAAATGACCCTAACAAAGGAGTTAAATTAAAATCATGTATAAAAGCACTTCAAATCATAACAGACAAGCCATATTTTTTAAAGGCTTGGCAGTGTGATTACAGACCTACTAATACCTTACCACAGCAGGGTTTCCAAGGCTCCCCTTCAGCCTCACTGTCCTGGGCTGCAAATGAGCATCCAGTCTGTGCTGATTAAAGATCTTTTTGTAATTGTTGTTGTGTTATAGAACCATAAAATCATTGAGGTTGGGAAATATTTTTAAGATTATTGAGTCCAGCCATTAACCCAGCACCATGTTCACCTCCAAACTGTGTCACAAAATGTCCCATTAATTCACCTGCCTCTTCAAACTTCCAGAGATGGTGACTCCACCACTGCCCTGGGCAGCCTGTCCCAATGCTTGACCACTCTTTCAGTGAAAGATTTTAATTTTTTTTTTCCTAATATCTAACCTAAACATCCTCTGGTGCAACTTGAGGCTGTTTCCTCTTATCCTGTTGCTTGTTATCTGGGAGAAGAGACTGATCCTCCCCTGGCTCCAACCTCCTTTCAGAGAGTCATTGAGAATGATGGTGATGCAAGACAATCCACTGCTCTGAAAGCCCAAGGAGATGGACCTGGCAGGAGTGCAGGTTCTGTGTATTTCTGATGGTTCAATGGAGTTTTGCACAACCCAGGTGTGAAAATATTCCTCTTTTCCTTGCACAGAAAAAAATTGTCTGACTTGCAATCCCAGCCCCATTATCCAGGCCTGTGCCAGCATGTGCTGCTTAAATGGAGACAGATAGACAGTGGGGACAGGACATGTCCCAACAGGAAAACCCTGATTTCATTTCACAGGTTATCTGTGGCTTTATTGCATCAGAAATGTCAGCCATGAGTAATTCCAGAAAAACTATGACTGATGGGGAGCAATAAATAACAGTGCAGAGGAGCCTGAGCAGCTGAGGGTGGGTGAGTTCTGAGCCAGTCCTGTGATCTGGTGATGTGAATGCTCTCTTCAACAAAGATCCCAGGTCTTCCCATAATTGGGGCAGTAATTCCAAGGTTTTAGGCTGGCACTGCTTTGTGTCTGTAGTAAAACAGCTTCCATCCTAGGGAGCTCTCCTGATCCTTGCTGCTTGGAATATTTTCACAGAGTGTGCACAATAGGAAGACAAAAATCAGCTGGGACAGCAGTCCCAGCATGGAGATGTCATTTGTGCCTGAAAAAACTCAGCTTTGAGGGTTCCTTGCTGGCACACAGAAGATGGTGTTTCCCTCCTTTAAATGGTCTCTTGGATCATGTCTTGGGATCATGTAAATCATGGAATGTTTTGGGTTGGAAGGGACCTTAAAGATCATTCTGTTCCACTCCCTGCCATGGGCAGGGACACCTGCCACTGTCCCAGGTTGATCCAAACCCATCCAGCCTGGCCTGGGACACTGCCAGGGATCCAGGGGCAGCCACAGCTCCTCTGGGCACCCTGTGCCAGGGCCTCACCACTCACTCTAAAATTTCCCACGTCATTTTTTGCTGTCCCATTGTGCAGTGTCCTTCAGTGTAACACAAACAGCTTCACTAACAAGAGTGATGTTGGTTCTGCTAATCCAAAATAGTGTATCTTCAGAATTTGCCTCTGATTTAAGATTTGATCTTGTACCTAATAATTCCTCATTGAGCTTAATGCAACAGCACAAAAAACCAACAACACCTCAAAACCAAAAGCACAAAAGCAAAGCACAGCAAAACAAATCAGAACAAAACATAACAAAACAACAAAAAAGAAAATCAACTCAAAAGAAAACAAAAATAAAATCCTCCTCCCCCCAAAAAAAACTCCAAAACCCCAAACAGACAAAAAAAATCCCCAACCTACAGTTGAAACCAACAAACCAAAAACAAAACAACAAAACAAAGATTTCTACAGTCACAGACCATTGTCCTCCTTGTGGCTGCTTCTCCACCATGAACCACACATGGTCTACCAGAAAAGTGAAGCATGTGAAGAGCAGTTTGTATCACTGGCAGACATCAGCATGGTCCATGGGTCAGCAGTAAATGGGAGAGGATGTGGTATTAATTACAGGGGCTAAGTCTTAGACAAATCCAATTTCTTTCTTGCATAGATGGAATATATGGAATATACTTATACTTGGATAAGGCTCAGTAGTGCTCAACATCAAAAAATAACATTATGCAATATCAAGAGAGTACACAGTAAGGTTGCCAAGCATCAAATCCCATGTCCCCTATTAAAAACAGATGGGATATTACCTTTTTCATATTACCCATATGTTTTTAATACAGTTTCAGGGTATGATGCTGAAATACACTGCTGTCTGCTCCCATCCCATCCCAGCCCTGCTCTTCACAACCTCCTCTGCAGATAAGAGCTGACATCTGGGCTGTGCAAATTGTGGCTGTAAGAGGCTGAAAAGAGCAAGACAGGGACAGAGGAAGGAGGGAGAGAAAGGCTTGTTTGTTGCTGTGGAAGAGAGAGGGGAAAAAAAGATCTTGAAAAAGTGAGTTTTGGTACTGAATATCAATAAAAAATAGTATGTACAAAACTGACCAAGAACTCTGTAACTGGCAGAGCTCAAAAGGGAACTCCAGAGGGAATTATTGTAAAGCAAAGGAGTGTCCTGTGTTGTTCTGTCAAAATGAGGTGAAGGTTTGTTGCTGTATCTGCATGGAGATACAAATACAAAGACACTATTAATAAAATGCATAAGGGTTTTGTGGGCTGATAAATTACAGAAAGTCAAACATGGGGTCCCAGATGATGTGGGATGTAGGATCTGGGCAAACAGAGGGAACTGGGTTCTGAAAAGTCAGAACTGAAAAGGAGTTAAAGAATACAGTGAGCAAACAGAGGACCATGGTCTCTCCTGTTTCTGTGGAAGATTGGACTAATGGAATGATTGAATTGTGCCAGTAGAAAATGGGATTTAATACCACTTTTACATGTGGCACCAATACCATGCAATCATAGAATACCAGGTTGGGAGGGACCTCAATTGTCCTGTGGTCCAACATTTCTTGGAATATCATGATCTAGTCAAGGTGGCCCACCACCTTGTCCAGCTGAATCTTAAAAATATCCATAGCTGGAGAAAACACCAAGAAGGAAACCTTGATTTTCAGTCATGCATACTTGCAAACAGATTCAGAAATAGAGAAAGAGAAATAGAGAAAGAGACAGCGAGAGAAAGAAAGAAAGAAAGAAAGAAAGAAAGAAAGAAAGAAAGAAAGAAAGAAAGAAAGAAAGAAAGAAAGAAAGAAAGAAAGAAAGAAAGAAAGAAAGAAAGAAAGAAAGAAAGAAAGAAAGAAAGAAAGAAAGAAAGAAAGAAAGAAAGAAAGAAAGAAAGAAAGAAAGAAAGAAAGAAAGAAAGAAAGAAAGAAAGAAAAAGACTTACCAGAACTCAAATATTTTTATATTTTTCCAAAGCAGACAGTGAAGTCATTTGATTACTCTGAAGGTGTCTGGAGTAGGAGGAGGAAGAGTCAATGCCCAGAAAGTTACTGATGCAAAAGTGGAGGAAACAACCAGATGCTCTCATGGGCATATGTAGGTAGAGGCTGACAAGAGGAAATGGGCAAGTATTGATGATAGAAAGAGCAGGAAGAGCATCCAACATCTAGGCACATGTTCAGGTAGTATTGAATGTGTCCAGCTCTTGTATGGTCATGACCAGATGGACATCTAGAATTTTAGGTAAAAAGAATCATCAACACTAAGTCATTAAAGTGAAGAATAGTGGCTTGTATCATGCAGGATTTTGAAGTAAAAGATTAAACAGATTGTTGTGGCTTCAAATTTTAAAAGTATATGAAGAAATGTTTGGATCTTCAAATACTTCAGGCAACAACCCATCGTCAATAATGCATCCCTGCTGCCACATCAATTTACAAACATTCATAGATTTAATAGTTTAGAATTTAAGAGCTGTGATAGCCAGAATTAACCCAATTCCTTATAGTTTCAATGCAGACTTCCAGGAGCTCTGTACCTCATTTAAGGCACCACTGACATCTCTGCATTCCAAAGATTCATGAGCTCCAACAGAAGAACATGGAAATGGACACTTGGGAATCCAGCTTGGGTATAGCTCCAACATCACAGAATCATGGAATGGTGGGAGTTGGAAGGAACCTTAAAGATGATCCAGCCCTGTCTTGGATACTTCCAGGGATGGGACAGCCACAGCTTCTCTGAGCAAGTCATGGAAATTTTATAACATGTTTCAGCATGGTTAGTCATATTTCAGTCAATGGAAAACTTACTTAATAAGTACAAGAGGATAAATTGCCTCATTACACTTAAATCAGTATCTGGTGATGATACATCTGCTGCTTACCTACTGTTACCTTCTCCTGGGGACAGCAAAGCTGACTGAGTCACCATTAAGGTGTCAACTGGCAAGCCAAGGCTACTCTGAAGGTCTCCAGTCTGATGAGTGTTGATAATTGTTCTGGCCAAACTCTTTAGGCTGTCACTTGTCAACTCATTTCTTGGGTGACCTGGCAGATCACCAAGCTCAATGATCAGCACTCTTGATGGACCAGCCCCATCAGGTGGATGCAGAGCCCGGGTGCTCCCTGGTTGTGTCCCCTCTTCCCGTGGGCTGTATCTGCTCTGAAAGGCTGTGCAAAATGCCAGGTTAGGGCAGTGATATCTCTTTTTGCTGGCATTGGCTGAGATTACCTTCAAAGTGCTTTCACCTCCCGGCACATTATAGACAACTCTGACTTGGTCATGACCAACCTTCAAAAAATCAGCCAATCGACGTGTCATGGTCACCTCACCCTCTTCCCCAACATCCTCAGTTACAGTGAAAGCCACAAGAAGGGAAAGGCCAGCAACTACTTCCACAGGTTCCTGCTCATGGAGGAGAACATGGAGGAGGTTGTCCTCAAAGCTGAAGTAATTGGCTCCTGCCCCTGCATTCTGAGAAAAAGAAGATGGGGTTGGAGAGACGTAATTCCCTTGGACGAAAACACGAAGGCTGAGGGGTTCAGTGAAGAATATGGCCAGGGGCAGCCTGGTGGTGTTTTGGCCACTGAGGAGGTAGAGTCTGAAAGCCAGAGGTGCCAGGTCTGGGAAGCAAACCGTGGTGAGTTTGGTGGAGGGCAGAACAGAGGAGAAAGTAGAACGATGCTCTGGAGAGTAACACAAAGAATGTGAGGTCTCATCAGTGAAGGTGTCCATGAAGCTGCCAATCACTGTAACCACTGGGAATAGTCTCTGGCTCTCCACACTGGAGTCCAAGTTTTCTAAGATGACAAGTGCATGATCTGTCTGTTTGCAGAAGTAGCCTTGTACTGAGGGCTTGAAGAGGCACTTGCTGTCATCTCTGTAAATTCCTGGAAGAGAACAAAGGGAGATGGGGGGAAAAAATTAATTATTTCAGACATCATCTCAAATTTTTTTTTTAATAGCTCCTTATTTTCCCATTTCAAACTTAAAGTCACTTTGTCAGTGATAAAAGTGCAGACAGTTTTAAGAGAAGCCTGGCCACTGAGGGATATTAAATAGGAGAAACTACCTCTGGATGTCTGGAGTTGAAAATTGTTGAGGACTGAAAACAAATGACAGAGAAGCATCACATACACCTACCGTGCCCTTTCTAGATATCAGACTACAGTAACCATTGGAAGAGAATACATACAAGACATTTTTTTCTGACCCATCACTTTGTCCTCATGTCCTTGTGCCTTCTACATTTTTCCTGGTCCCAAACCTGTAGCATAGTGATGAATCAGGGTATGACTGCAAGTGTTTGCAAGAATAATTTAACCCTACAAAATGCTGTCTTGTCCCACTCAGAGAGACTACACTTCAAACAGAAAACACTAGAAAGGACAAGAACATCATTAATCTACTCCAGTGATGAACCACCTCATAAAGTTTTAGAAGTGGAAGAAACCACCAGATTCAGATACCTACAAATATAGTGGACTCTCACATGTTCCAAATGTCCAAACCCTCACTGCAGTCAGTTGAGATCTGGAATTTCAATCATTTGCTCGTAGGCAGGTGTCTAGATTTGTTTGGGATACCCTGAGGCACCTTAGACATGTGACACAGGGTCCAAAAAAGACATGTGCCATGCAAGGACACCCCACAGCACCTGAAATTACACTAAACACACATTTGTGTAACTGAAACACGCCCAATTCCCCAGCCATCTATACAAAGCAGTTTAAAACCAATGAAATTCACCCTAAAATACTTCTGTTCAGTTATGTGGATTACACTTTACAATCCTATAATTTTATTGACCAGAGGTGGGATCCTGTCTCTTAAACACAAGTGCAGAGTGTCACCTGGACTTCTTTTGGTAGCTACAATACCTGGAGGTGTAACACAATGAATGGGAGTGCAAAAGCCACTTTAGAAAACACTTTGTTCTTTCACTGAATGTAACGGGTGAAGATTGTTATACACATCACAGGATTTCCCACTAAATCCCCTCTCAAGCATAGGCAAACCAAGAAGATCCTTTTATGGAAGGCTCTAGAGAGAAGAGATGCAATCCACAACATCTTCTGAGTTAGAATCATGGAGTTACAAAATGGTTTGAGTTGAAAAGCTGGACCTTAAATATAATCTAATTCCAATTCTCCTGAAAATGGCCACCTTCCACTAGACCAGGTTGCTCAGACCTGCCCATCCTACCTGCCCTTAAATACTTCCAGGGATAGGGAATCCACAGCTTCTCTGGGCAACCAGTGCCTCAACCTCCTCACAGTAAAGAATCTCTTTGCAATATCAATTTAACCCTACCCCTGTTAGTTTGATGCCATTCCCCCTTGTGCTGCCACTCCACACCTTTGTCAAAAGTCCTGAAAGGTTCTACAAGTTTACAGTGTGCTCCATCTGACCAAATACAGGTCTCTGCTTTAAGATGAGAGAAATTGTGCCTGAGGCTGTAATGATGAGATCACCACTGATTATAAAGAGAGAATAAAAGTAAATGAGTTCAGATACAGGCACCTAAACCATAAACATTCCTGCCTGGAGCATCATAGAAAAAAAAGGTATGTTTCTGTTTTTCCTTCCTGTCTTCAAAATAAAATCAAAGGAGGAATTTGCTGCTGTAGCCAGCTAGACTTCTCCTTCCCTCACCCAGCCTGCTCTTTCCTTAGTCAGCTGTGCTCATAAACGTGTTGGGCAAAGCATGGCCAATGTCCAAAACTCTCTGCTCCTCATTCAGCACCTGGGGACATGTATTCTGTTCCCATTAAAAATAAGGGACAGCAACATCCTTGGGAGCCACAAACTTCTGGATAATAAGAGGGTATTAGGGCACCAAGACATCCCCTATCAAGGACACATTATGTGAAAATTTCTGCTAGATAAAAGTAGCAAACTCCTAGGAAAGAAATGAACTATGAGAAGTGTTGGATGAGGCTCTGAGCAGCAGTGGAAGGTGTCCCTACCCATGGGAGGAGTGTTGGAACTGGATGATCTTTAAGGTCACTTCCAACCCAAGCCATTCTGTGATTTCATTAAGTAACTTTGGGCTCTGCCTCTAGCCACATCTCAAAGTCTGGATCCTGTGGGTTCTCACCTATTATGTATTTCCAGGGGAATCATCATGTACAGCCTGTGGTCTGTGAACATTCCCCAGAATGAGCTCTCCCCCTGCACGTCACCAAGGGAAGTATAGAATTACATAAATGTCAAGCTCTGCTCAGGGAGGATGACCAAGTGAGATGGGATCTGTACAAATCCCCCTATTTTTAGGCACCAGTTTACAAATTTGCTTCCCTTTTCTTGCTTTCCCCTGTTCTTTTTTTCTTTTTTTTTTTTTTTTTTTTTTGCTTTTCAGCGAAAGTATTTTGCTGTAGTATTTTGCTGTCAGTTTGTGCTGGAGGCAAAAAGACAGTGAAGAACAACTCTGTTCAGAACAGAAGTGGAAATGCTGTGCTCAGAGAGACGTTGGAATTGTCCCGGAGTGCTGGGAGGACACGGTGTGCCGCCAGCAGCCTGCCCACAAAGGCTGACACATCTCACCCACAGCTCCCCTGGAAACACCCCATCTCCCCCTGGTGACATTTCTCATGTCTACAAATGGGATTTGATGATATTTCATGATTTCTCAGGACTTTCCTTAGCCCTGCCTGCCTTGCAAAGGGGGCTGGCTTGGTGTCTTGAACACACTCACACGCATGCACGCACACGCTTGTCTTCTTCCAAATCATTGCTTGTCTTCTTCCAAATGGCCTTATCTGCCAGTCACAATTTCTGCAGCCTGCAATTTCGATCACTTTTAAATGAAACCCATGCTGGCCTTAGTAATCATAATGTCATTTACAATTTACCACAAAACACGTTTATTCGGTTAGTAGCACATTGGAGAAAGAGAACTCCATATGAACTCGCCACTGAAGCCCTAATCTGATTATTTCCTCATGAAAATCCAAGCAGGGGTCCTTGTAAGAGGGGTCTGAGAGGAGAAGAAAAAAGTGAGTCCTGGCCACAGCTGACTCTGATAATCAATGCGAACAGATAAGTGACGCGGCGTGTCACGGCCAGCAGCTAATCTGCCCCAGGGCTTTCCTCTAAAAAAGGCCAGAGTGGACAGGACTTAATAAATACTGAGTGACCACTGAATATTGAGCTGACATGTGCTATTTACATTGGTGATGAACAATAGCAGTGATAAATTCCAGAAGCACCCCCCCGCGATGGGTGAAATTGGATTACACAGGTTCTATTTGTATGTGTTTGCACACACACACACACGTGTGTGAGAGGGAGAAAAAAAAGGGGGAAAATGAGTCAAACATAGTCATTAGAAATGTGTGGGAAAGATGGAGAAGATATTCACATATTGTTGGCCTTCACACTGGGATTTTGTGCAGACAGAGGAAGGGGACACGTGTTCTTTGGGCTCATGAATTCACCTGTTTGTCCTGCTCCACACAAGAAGAGAGAGAAAAGATTTGTGGAATGTGTGTGTGTTCACCCTCTGCAGATAATTCCTCCACCTCAGCAAGCAGACTTTGCTTTCTGCAGGTTCCACCCATCTTCAAGGCAAATTATTTATTTATTTATTTATTTATTTATTTATTTATTTATTTATTTACATAAACACACCAGCACACACATCTAGATGAGATTTTAGCACTCAGGTTGCTTCTAGGGCTCCTGACAAATATTAACTTTGTGTCAATATTTGCCCTTCCTGTCATGAAATGAGGATTTTCCACCTCATTTCACATTTGAAAAGAATAATGCGCCGAGGGGGTTCTCTTTGCTTAGGAAAAAAAAAAAACCTCCACCACTACCACCATCACCATCATATCTTTTATTTAGAAAAATGGAGAGAAGTGGAAGGAGAGAAGAGCATTTTTTAAAATAGATGTTTTGACTTAAAGGCACATAGAGTCCTTTACAAGTCTCCTGCCTTTTCCCTTGTTCCCCAATGCCAAATAAATAAAATAAAATAAATTCTACATTTAAAATTGAATGAAATACATCAACATTAATGATTTTCCCCTTCAGGTTAACACCACCATTTGCTTCAATAATTTTTACCCATTTCGTGATAGATTTCACAATTCATGGTACAAGGAAAAATAGAGTCTCTTTTTGACAAAAACAAAAGGCAATGTCAGTTTTTTATCAAAATAAAATAAATCTCCCACAATTTTCTTTCCATCTGACTGGATTTGCCCATCAGTTATTTCTAATTTAACTACAATTATAGCTACAAAAATATAAAAGCAAGGAGGGGAGGCAGGGGGAGGGGAGAGATAAATGGGACACTGTTTAGAAATTGCAATTCATTGGCCTTGGGCTGGCCAGCACATATCTTTGCTGAGGGGGAAATATTCATCAGCATTAACTGCTCCTTTTGACCTGCTGACATTCAAATGGAAAATAAAAGGGGAAAAAGAAAATGGTCCAGAAATAGCACCTTGGAAATTCAGAAAAGGTAAATTATTCTGAGTTTGGTTGCAAAGGAAGGCACAGTGGTACAAATGTTTCTCGTGTGCTTGTGTACAAGTGTGTTGGTTTTGGTTTAGGCAGAGTTAATTTTATTCACAGTAGCTGTTTTGGGCTGTGTTTTGGATTTGTGCTGAAAAGGATGTTAATAGCACAGAGATGTTTTCATTATTGCTGAGCAGGGCTTGCTCAGAGTCGAGGCTTTTTCTGCTCCTCACCCCACCAGTGAATGGACTGGGGGTGCACAAGGATTTGGGAGGGGACAGAGCCAGGACAGCTGACCCCTGGTGACCCAAGGGATATCCCAGACCTTGTGGGGTCATGCTTAGCATATAAGTGTGGGGGAAGAAGAGGAAGGGGAGGACATTTGGAGTGATGACATCTGTCTTCCCAAGTCACTGTTACCTGTGATGGAATCCCATTGGAGTGGCTGAACTCCTCCCTGCCCATGGGAAGTGGTGAATGAATTATTTGTTTTACTTTGCTTGCTTACACAACTTTTACTTCCCCTGTTTAAAGGTCTTTATCTCAAATTTTGTCCCTTTTACCCTTCCAGTTCTCTCCCCCATCCCACCAGGGCTGAGTGAGTGAGGGGCTGTGTGAGGCTGAGTTGCCAGCTGGGGTTAAACCATGGGAACACACAAACACACAAATATGTACTCATAGCAGGGACCATGTAAATAAAAATAGAGTGACTGCTTTAGGCTGTTAATTTTTTTCTCTTAAAGAAAATTATTTTGGAAGGAAATGAGTCTCATAACATCACTCTGTGTGGGGGTTTTATGCTCTCCTGTTTACTGTTGTTCTATAAAAGACTTTGACCCGACCCCCCCCCAGCCAATTTCAGCCACATTTGTGGACTCAAAAATTCTATGTTCCTTCAAGGTCTGTAAAATCACATGCCCAAATAGAGAAAATAGGGTTATTGCTGCTTCCTTTGAAAGAAGGTCAGTAGTAAAACTCTCTTCTTACACATTCTGAGATCTGCATTCACCCTTTCCTTTCACATGCAAATCCAAAGTAAAACAGGTGTAGTACATGAAATATTTGCTCTTGCACTCATTGTGTGGGTACTTTGATATGGCCACACACATTGCAACTGTTCATTCTCTGTAAAACCAAGTGTTATTTGCCTCTTTCACACAGTTGTACATTTTTATGTTTGTATCAACCCTTCAGAGCTCACCATGCCTGAGAGGGAAGGCACATGTTACAGATGACAATATATCTGTCCCAGTCATGAACAAAAAATTACAATTTCCCCATTCCCAGAGACAATAATAATAACTCATTCTTGACCTCAAAGCATCAGTGCACAAGTAAAGTCTTAAGAAGAGAGACCAGCAGCTCTCTGAGGTCAGAATGCTCCCCAACAGGGATCAAAAAGGGTATGAGAACAAAGCATTCGTATAGCAATGTTCACTCAAAATCTCCTCAAACTTTCAGTGATTTATAGGTCAGGAACCTCTTGAGTCAGAGAGATCATTGTTGGTCTTTGTATTTGAGAGAAAACACCAAACCTGTCTCACAGACCCATGAAAAGTTGAGGAGAATAATAACCCAGCCAGGAAAAATTATCTTGAGCCCTCTCAGAGGAGGTGGGTCAGTAAATCTGGAAGGGCCATTAGTGAGGATGCCCCAACCAGGTTGGATAAAGGAATTTTCCTTAGAATTCCACAAATCTTCTCAATTGTAAGGTGCCACATCTGGAAATACCTGTGTCCAGAAGACTCATTGGGAGCTGAGCTGCTAGAGCATTTTATCCATCAAAACTTATAAAACAACCAATGCCAGCTAGAATGGCATTTCTGTAGTATTAAAGTCACAGACCCTCCAGAAGACAGTGATCACCTCCAAACTGCATTGCTGAACTGGCTCCTGACTCAGGCTAATTTTTGGAAAGCATCCAGGAGTTAATTTGGATACTGCTGTGTTGGCTGGGACAAAAGTGAGATTGGAGCTGTGCTCTTGATGCAATAGGAAGCTCCTGGTGGTGCTTGACTGGGTATAGGCCCATTCCTGTTATTGCCAGCACTAGCCCAGAGCAGCTTGTCCATAATTTTGCTAAACTTAATCAGAAACACACAATTGGGAAGGATTTTTGTCTGCATTATCATTAGTGATTTGGGGACATTGGTCATTTTAGTGACAACACAAAGGTCCCCATAATGCTTATTTCAGGAACAGATCCAATGCCATGGAAAAGTGTTACCAGATATTTTATTGTGCATGGAAAGAAAAATGGTTAAACAGCCCAGATTGGAGCTTTTAGATAATGTCATTAAGCAGGTAAGACAAACAAACTATTCTCACAAACCTCTTGAAGTCATTAACCACCATCCAGAAAGCCAACTCTGTGTGAGATGGGTCCTGTCTCCCAGGAAAGACAAATAAAAATGCAAAGAGAATCATCTTTTCAACCCTATAATTTCACCTCTGAAAAACATGCTGTTCCACAAGTATCTGGTTTTTTCTCATGGTGCTACCAAAGCTATTCCCATTTTCTTTCCCTTGAAGACAATCCTGACTTCCTTTAGGTGTTTTTAAGAGGAATTTTCTCTTCTCCTGACCAGCAACCTCAGTGTGACTGAAGCTTTAGTCACACCAATACCTGTGACTCAACTTAAGGTGAGGGGCAGCAAACAGCAGAGTTTTTGTTGATGATATTCCAGTCAACACCTCTCTGGCCTAGGAATGATAAAACCACCACCAGCACCAGCACCACCTGAAAGCAGGACAGCATTTTGTCAGATGCCAGACCTAAAAATGAATGTGTCTGTGCCATGCACTGCTCTGAGCTGTGGATATAATGAGTTTTGAATGGGAAGTCCCGGACACAATAAATCTGTGCCATATGTGACCATTTCCTGTGTCAGTTCCTTTCTCATAACCAGTGGAGGCTTCGCCCTCCCCCTCACTTTCCCTTTCATGACCCCACACCAGGGCTCTGAAATCTTTCAGGGTTGCTTTTGGGCCCCAGGCCTTTCCACAGCAGTTGCATAAATAAATGAGTTTGACAGCAAACATCATAATGGTTACGGTAATTTGTGCTCCACACAAGAGCTTGTGCTCCTCGCTGGAGAAACGGGGGAGGAAAGAGCTTGTTCTGTTACCACAAACAAAAGTATGTTCTCTGACAAGTGGTGAAAGAATTAGTCAAATAAACTTGAACTCTTATTCAGACCATGGATGTTGTGGACAGGGAGGTTCTCAGCTTCGCTTTCCCTCCTTGGCCTGCAGCCACTGCAAAGACAAATCATCCTTTTCTTCTCCAAAAATAAAGTTAGGGCACCAAATGAACTGCCTCAAAATAAAATTTTCAGGGAACTCCACTTTGCTGCTATTATTATTATCATTTCTTCCCAATGAGAACAGTTCTTTGGTCCTGGGAGCTGACTCGCAAAGAGACTGAGTGATTTTCCATTAGAAGCAGGCTAGAGGGAAAATGCCAAATACCTGCAGTTTTTGGAAATATTTGGCTTAGAAACAAGCTTTAAAATGACAGTAATTTCTGTAAGAAATAGATTGAGAGGGCAGAACAGAAACTTTCATTTGTCCTATTTTCTCCCCTTTTCATTGACAAATAACACATTTTGACTAAATACCAAACTTTTACTAAGCTTTTAACTTTCCCTGAGAAATTATAATATTTTTGGCCTGTGTACATTTTTTCTGTGAAATTATATTATTAAAACTCCTTTTATTTTCCCCAGCAATGCCATTTTAAAAAACATATTTCATATATCCTGTTTTCAGCCCAGAAATACTGCAGACATTTCAGTTAGTATAGTAAAAGACATAATTATTTTATGGAAGGTTTACAACAATTGTTAGGAAGGAAGGCTGGTTTCCTATGTCCAATACAGAAAGAACAAAATAAAAGTATTAGTTTTTTAACCAGGGAGGCTTAGGTTGAAAATTAGAAGATCATTTTTCTAGAAAAAAAAATATAAGTATGAAGAGCTTGAGACCAATTAGGAACCTGGGACAACTAATACAAGTGAGGGATTTTTTTAGCAGGCTATATTAATTTCTTTTGGGAACATTGTAATTACAGCTATCACTGTGGAGTCTTTTCCTCTTTCTTTCTTTCTTTCTTTCTTTCTTTCTTTCTTTCTTTCTTTCTTTCTTTCTTTCTTTCTTTCTTTCTTTCTTTCTTTCTTTCTTTCTTTCTTTCTTTCTTTCTTTCTTTCTTTCTTTCTTTCTTTCTTTCTTTCTTTCTTTCTTATCTAAGTTATTAAAAAAATATTAAAATCTTACTTGCACCTGCCCTGGCTGAAGGTTCAGTCCAGGACCCTGTGCTCATAACAGAAAGGTTCACAAGCACAAGAGTCCCTGTGACATTATTAGGGTGATTTTCAGCAATATTAGTCCTGGATGGGCTGTGGACTTGAATCTTAAAGCAGAAGGATTTCATTATGGGTACAGACAGCTATATTATGCCATGACATATTTATGACAATGAGCAGTAATGGGAGGTGAGTATTTTAAGCCTTGGAAGTTGAAATTAATCTGAGAGCACAGTGCAGAATCTGAACACCTATGAAAACATATTGAAGAGCTAAAATTTGAGACACAAAGGCTACAGTCATTATCTGAGCACATAGAAGGGATACATCACATTAATTCTGGCTGCCTAAATGTTAAGCATCTAGTCTAAGCTAATTGTCTGGTCTAAGCTGTTCATCTAGACAATAATCATTAGAGAGGGGGAGAGGAGAGACTTTTAGAAGGTCATTCATTCCTGCTTTTCTTTGGATGGATTGCATCACTTCTGGAGGTATCTGTCTCTGCTGGCTATGTGTGGAACCTAGACACATATTTTGGACTGGGGGCCTGTCTTTAGAATCTGAGAATCATCAGATCATTAAGTTTGGAAAAGATTTCCAAGATCATCAAGTCCAACTTTGACCAATCACCACCTGGCCATTAAAGCACAGCACTAAGTGCCAGTGCCATTGGGTAAAATGAGCCCAAGCACTAATGATGTTGCTAATAATGTGGAACAGCCAGGCCAATCCATGTGTTCTGAAATAAGAGGGAAATGACAGCCCTGTACACACTTCTAAGTCACCATCTTCTCCAGTTTTGAATAAGAGGAAAGAGAGAAAGAAGGGAGATGAAGTCATTACCATCGACCTAAAAAATAGAAAGAAAGCTCCCCCATCCCTGACAGAGATAGAAAAAAGATACAATTTTTTTAGGCAGACCCTGAAAAAGGTCAAATTCTGCATTAGGGTTTTGTAGCTCTGATGACCAAGCCATGGCATCCAGGTACTCCCACATGTGCAAGGTGCAGTCTCCCTGAAAACCAAAGCTCTATCTGCTCCTGAACAGTGCAGCTTGCACAGGAAACAGAAGGGGCCCTCAGAAATATATCTTTTAAAGCTCAAAATTAGAGAACTTATCAAAAAAGAAGTTGAGCAAATAGAACAAGACCCTAAAAATGTATTTCTAACCTCTGGAACCAACATGGATGCAAGAACAGAAGCACACTGGTTTCAAACACCACTTTCAAAAAATCAAATGTGTCTGTTGGCATAGCCCTAAAACACCATGCCTACAATGAATTTATGGGGAAAAAAAATAAGTCAGAAGAGATTTCCAGATGTCATATATTTCAAACCTCTACTCAGAGCAAGGCTAACTGCAAAGTTACATCAAGCTTCTGAGGGCTTTATCACAAATCATAGTGTCTATATTTCAGGCTTTTGAGTTTCATAGGACAAAACTCCCAGGTTAGAGCATGTCCAGAGGAGCTTCCAGGGTTGAAAATTATTTGGGGAAGATCTGTGACCCAAATGACATTTTCATTCAGACCTTCAGATGCTTTCAAGAGGGTTAGAAGAAGCTTTGAGGGTTTATTTTGATAATAGTTGTTAGATTCATGTGTGGTTATTTTAGGTAGTCCAAGGTCTGTTCCTTGTCCCATCCCAAACCTTCTGGACAGCTCCAACAGGAAAAGAGTACATTTGGGGGTGGAACATTTCTTGTACTGTACCAGACAGTGTTCTTCATGTTCATATAAAGGTGAATGGAAGAGTCACATTGTTCCTGATTGTGTGATGCCCATGGAGAAAAATAATAAGTGGAGCACTGAAATCACCTACCAGTCCTGATTACCCTCCTCTAAGTAGTAAGCATCACTTCCTTTCTGCTTTATTCCAGACTTACTAGTGAGCTGTTTGAAATTTCAGACAGCCCTTGGAGTTATTTTGGCCAGGGAGTATATTTAAAACTCATTGTGCCTAATGTTGTCTTTCTACAATTGAGAAGTAATCAGGAAAGACGTGAAAATAAATAGACAAGTGAGAGGCAAAATGAAATATGAAGTGGCTAGAAAGGAGTCTGCTCTCTAATGTATTTTTTCAGCTTATTATTGTAAAAGCCCAGAGCAACAGAGTAGCTTTGAAGAGTCTTTTGTTAATAGTGGAAAGGTTGTCTTCATATTTTTCTTAACTTTTTATTTATTAACGGTGCTGCACAGGGTACTTCCATAAGGGATGGCCAAGTTTCAGGTTTCAGGGACTTGTTTAGTCTGAAAACATCTCTGGCTGCAATGGGAAGCAGAAAAAAAGAACTGACAGCCCATTGCATGGTGTTAGAAGGAAGTAAAACCAGAGCCCATTTGTTCTCTGCTTCTCCCTGTAATTTCTGGTGGTTGAGCTTGCAGAGCTTTGCATGGCCCTGTTTGGATGGTTAAAATGCATTCCCAGCAGGCCACTTCCTCAGGTGGTCTAGCTGATGACAGCATGAGGCCAATGTAAAACAGCTGATGTCTTGACCCCATCTGACAATAAAATTATAAAGCTGCATTCCTACACCAGGCAATCCTCCAGATCATTGTGGAAAATAGAAAATAAATGTTATTGAGGGCACTTACCTTATGCTCAAGTCCTAAACTATGACAGTCAATAACATTTTTGAGACTCTTGGTGTTGGGGCACTATGTGTTTATTTATCATTGCTCTCATTATGAAGCTAAGTATAAAAATATTCAGTTTCTTCAAAACCTCATCAAAGCTGTCAGGTGAGAAAATATTATCTGTGCACAGGAAACCAGAGAGGTGCATTAGGCAGATTTTTTTCTTTGAGAGTTTTTAGTGTTTTAGCATCAGGAAAAAAAAGAAGAAAAAGAAACATTGATACATGTTAGGATAGGCAGAACAATTCAGGATTCTCCAAGGCTTCTTAGGTCAGGCATCCTGCTGGAATTTAAAGGACACTCTTCATGCATAATAGTTTACATTATCTATTTTATGAAGAGAATTGTCAGCATGGACAATCTTGGTCTGGTTTATTTTGATATAAAAGCTGCATTGCCAGACACACCCATCAGAGAAGCCCAAGCATGATTTTCACTTGTTTATTCCCTGTCATCAAAAATATCAGAACACATTTAATTTTCTGGACACATCAGTTGAAAAGCTCAGTTAAAAAGCTCTCAGCAGGAACCTCCACAAGTATTTTTGCTGGTTTGGGCCATCAGGGAGTGTCTTTCAGTGCCAGGAAGAGCCAAGACGTTTTGGAGAGCCTTCAAAGAGCCCATCTGGCAGGGTTTGCTCAGTTTTCACAAATCTCATGTGCCAGTCACAGGACACAGCAGATTGTGTTTGTACCCCACAAGGATGGAAAGGCTCATTCCAGAGTCAGAGGACACAAAGTACTCAGTGCTAAATACCAAGGCTAATCCAGCAGGCAGAAAACTGGTGCAAGACATTTCCACACCTGTATTGCCTTATCAAGACAATCTGGGCTACAACCAACCTCCATGAAAGGCACATAAATTCTGTTTGTGTGTAATTCCCCTTTCCAACCCAAATCCTTCCCAAAAGGGTGGTACTTTATGTCAGGCATGTGTTGTCAGTTGTCAAAAATGGATTCATATTTTCGTGCATGTTGTGTTTCCCTGGGGTCCCAAAATGGTAAATAATGCTAAATGGCAGCACAACAGTCAATAACCTGAACATCCAGCCAGGAGGGTGTGCTGTGAAAATCATCCCTGTGCTGCCAAGAACATTAAAGAGAGGAGGAATATAAGGGAATCTTGATTTTTTTTTTTTTTTTAATTTTCATTCTCCATGTCTCACATGGAGCAGGAGCTCAGACAGAGAGGCCTCAGAAGTAGAGATCTGAATTTAATAAAGCTGTCTGGGGGGAGGGAGACAGGGAAGAGAAGATCATGGAGATAAGGGAGGGAGAGAAAGGAAAGCAGGAAAAGAAAGGACATTACAGCTGGCTGGTGATGGCTGTGCCCTTTCAGACTCAAGTGGGTGGAAGTGAAATATTTGTTTAAGAGGCAGGACACCAGGTCATTATGGAAAGAATGGGAAATTAAAAAAAAAAAAAAAAAAGAATATTTTATAGCTTGGACATATATTTCTATGCCACTGTAATGAGGATAGGCCAAAGGCAAGGGAAGACAAGGATAATGGCAAGATGCTGCAAGGTAATTAATAGGGCTGCTGGAGTTCATCACAATTGTGGGGATTATTGAAATGACCCTTTAAATTCAGTGCAGCTACACTTACAGTATGCAAGAAGTTACACCCCTGTTTAGGAAAATAACTTCTTTCAAAGTAACAATTCCACAGATTAACAAAACCAGAGGGTCTCTTTGCTTCCCCACTTCTGCAACCTTTCTCCTGTTTCAACTTGAAGAATAAAGTTAATTGAGGGGAGCAGAGAAGAGGAGGAAGCTCATCTCATCCCCAAAGAAAAATTAGCAAATGCACTGCCAAAACTCCCACCTAGGGAAAATTTTTTTATTTTCCACAAGATTCTGTTTGTTAGAAAAGCCAAAAAAAAAAAAAAAAAAAAAAAAAAGACACCAGAGGGAAAATAAATGCAGATACATTTTTAATGCATGCATTTAATTTTCAGAACATGGTGGGCACTTCAGTGCTGGGTGCTGGAACTGCAAGGGAGAATTTATCTAATCAGTCCTCCGTGTCCCTGCTTCATTGACATAATGTGGTCCTGCCGATTAAAGCACTCGAATCTCTGCCTTTCCCTTCTCTTTCATACTAAAATTATTGATGTGCTTTGTACAATGTGTAATTGCCATTATTGTATATGTGCCTGGAGCATGTGCAGAGCTGAAATTGAAATAAATAAGCAAACAAAAATCATACGATAGCGAGTCTCTGATGGTATGGTGGGGGTTGGTGCTGTGGTATCACAAGCTGAAAATAGGATTTCATACTGCTGTGACTGGTTTTGATAGAGTGAGATTTGATAAGACTGGAGGAAAGGCTGCTGTGATCCTCCAGCCTGACCTCTTCTTTTCATACAGCACAGACCCCCAGTAAACACCCAAATCAAAGCACCTCTTTCAGCATCCCGGGTCTGAGCCTCACCAGCCAGGGATTTCAGCAGATTTGCATCACCTGAGGATCTTGCCCAATATCACACACTCACTTTTGCTCCAACCCTTTCTCTCCTTCTCATGGACACGCAGTGGATTTGTTCTTTACATTTAATTTATGCAAGGGAGGCACAGAATACATTTCAGTAACGCCAATTAGATACGCACTAATTTCTTCTCTGTGAAATAACAGTAAGTAATTAATCAGAATTTTGATCACAACTCAGTTGGCAATTCTAATTGCACTTGTCATTTCCACAGCAAATACAGAATCATTATCTTTTTTGCCAAGTCCTCTCTTCTTAATCATCCAGGGGTGCTAGAAGCAAAACATTTCCAAGAACTAGATATTGTCTCTCTCAACCAGCAGCCTTAATACCTTTGGACTGAGGGTTAGTGGGTTCAGTCTGTGGCTGTGTTTTATTTCAAGCTTCATCATAATTTTAAAGGGAATAGCTGGTGGCAGGCTGGCTGCTTGCCTGGGGGAGGGGGGGGGATTCTGCCTCATGAAATTATGAGGAAGGATAAAAGCTAGCAGCTCACTCCATTAAAAACCTTCTGGGAGAGCACTAAAGATGCCTGACCTTTGCATGAGCATCCAGCAGGCATCCAAGGGACATATGGATGTTGATCAGGTTTGTGCCATCAGAGCCCCACGCCACATCTCAGAGGCACCACCTCCACATCTCACCTCCAGGCACCTCCAGGAGCAAACAGGATGATCAGGGGAGATCAATACCCCGTGTTTCACCACAACAGTGCTCCCATGGCTGTCTGGAGATGATCCTGATGGTTTGTGCAAACTGACAGTGCTGCTCTGGAGTGAGAACAGGTCAGATTATCTGCCTGGATGGTGCTATGGCCAGGGGTCTGCAGACTCCCCTTTGCTGTGCTCCAAAAGCTGTCAGTGAGATCCTCCTCTGATGGCTTAGAGGAAGAAAGTGAGCAGGAAGAGAAAGGGAGATTTACTATTAGGAGTTGAGCCCTACAGAGACCTACACAGATCCAAACTCCAATTCCAGCAGGGCAATTCACCTCCTCCTCCTGCTGGAAAAAAGGACCTGACAGCTACAGTCCAGTAATAGATTCTTCATATTATCCAAGCCCAGGTAGTTAATATTTTCCCAAGTAATCTCAAATTGTACACAGTAAGTTTGAGAACAACTACTAAAACTGAGATCTCTTCTCTGTCCATTCAATAGTGAGTGATAAAAACATTTAAAAGAAGTATAAAGACACTATTCAAGAAGCCTCTGCATAGAATATGTTGGGAACCAGGATGGTTCTGGCTCTACCCTTACATGCAATTTGAGCAACCAGCACTAATGAAAATTGCCAATTTGAAGACTGCCCAAGCATCTCCTGTACTCTCCAAATTTTTCTACTCCTTGCTCTAAGCAGCAGAAATCACTGAAAGAACCAGAAGACATCACTCAGCACTATCCTTTGCTTCCTCAGGATTTATTTTGCCAATGCTCTTGCTTTTATTCCATATTTGAGAGATTAATAAGAAAGAATTGAGGGGAACAGTAACCTGTCAGTTTTTCTACTCACAGAGACCAAACTTCTCTCATAGAACTCTCAATTTTAGTAATGCCAATGTGGATTGAAGAGGGTCAGAACACCTCACAACTTAGCTATGAAGACAGGAACAATGTCTGAGATCTTGTTGGGTTGAATTTCTTTCATAAAGGACAGAAAAAGAACAGAATAAACATCTGAACTGCCACAGAGACTTTACTTTGTCTAGGATTGGGATAGGGATGGCATGTTAAACATGCTGTCCATGATGAAAAGTCTCAAAAGCTTGAGTCATACATTTTCCACCTTCTGGCACACAGACATTTTTCACAAGTCTTTAAAAGAGGTACACTGAGGCTATGTCCACACTTATGAAGGTTTATGCCTTAGACCAAGTACTCAATCACAAATATTTTACATTCCTAGAACAATGTTTGGCATGTTTTCATGTCTAGGTCAGCTAGCACTGACCAAAACTGTGTCTAGGAACTGTCTGAGGCTAAATGTGATTTGTGACCATCCCAATTTGAATGCAGCCAATCTGGTCTGGAGCAAAAGGGATTTTAATGACTATATAAATGGCCACACTAAGAATTGGCCATAAGCAAGGATACCTTCACTAGACCAGGCTGTTCAAAGCCCCACCCAACCTGACCTAGAACACTTCCAGGGATGAGGATATGTCCAATTTCAAGCCCCTCAGGAGATGGGAAGGACTGATAGAGCTAAAAATGAGGTTGCCACCATCAATTTTTTCTTTACCAACTCTCCATACTCAGAGTCAGCAATGACTTTGCTGACTATCTAAATATAGATGAGATACCATAAAAAGGAAAAAAAAAAAGAATAAACACTGTTCAAAAAACTTAACACATAAACTGCACAAGAGAAAGGATGATTTTTAATTAAATCACTATAGTCAGAGGTGCTTAATCACCTCAGAGATGGAAAATGAAAAAGAAATAGCAGCTCTTGGAACCTGAGCATCTTTGAAGACTGAGTAAAACCACAGAGCATGGATTTATGAAGATAGCACATCACATCCCAGATTAGTTACAGCAGCCAAAAGGAGAAAATAAGATCTTTAAAACCAGAGGCAGTGGGAAACAATCAGACTAGTGCAAAAAAATCAGCTTCAACACAGATATTTAAGTAATGGATGGTCCTGAAGAGACATTCTGTCTACATCTTCACCAGTAAATTAAATGTGCCCAGGAGTATTCCCAGACACCAAGGCCTGGTTGATCTGGTTGCATTCATCTTCTAAACTAGCTCAGCTTCAAAAACAGGATGGTTACATCCACCAGACCAGCTGGGAATGTTCCTTGGCACACAAAAACTCCCAAACTGCACCCAAGAACCCAAGAATTGTTTGGGAGAGCATTTCTTGGCCAGGACTACAGCATGCAAGGGACTGTGTTAAACATATTTTCAGGGCAGTGGATTGCACCTCTGTGTCATTTTATTCATCCTAGCATGGATATCACCCATGTCCACATGAACTTCTGCCCCTGGAGAGTTTTCCTGTGCCCACAATTTTACCTGCAAAATTTAACAGAGGGCAGAGACCACACCAGGCAGGTGTATCCCAATTTAGGTATCCCAAGCCTAAGAAAATGGAAAGAGAAACCTGCAGCTCAGATTATCTCTGGGTCTGTATAAGAGAAGAGTTCACACCCAGAGGAGACCAAGTAGATTTTTTGTGAAATATTTGGCCTTCTTTTGGGGTTGTTGAAGGTTGCTGAACATCATCACTCTTTAGAAGTTCAGAGTCACACAATGGTTTGGGTTAAAGGGATCTTCAAATATTGTCAAGTTCCAGCCCCTGCCATGGGCAGGGACAGTTTCCATTGGGCTACTGACATTTTCTTCTACTCAAAAAATATTGAAAATGAAAAAAAAACCCAAAGTATTTGTGGATATTATTAAGATCACTATTAATGAGGCAGGAAACCAAATAGTTGGTGTGTGCCTTCTGTTTATTGCAAGAGCAGGATTTGAACTTGAGTGGAAGAGAAGGAAGGGACAACTCAGTCATTTCCTGGCTGTTATTTCCCTGCTGGAAATAGGAAATAGATTGACAACAGCTGAAGGGAAACCTGCCTACCCACTGCAACCTTAATTAATGCAAGGAGGATGGGTTAGGGAAGACTGGAGTCACTCCAGGAGCAATGATTTCCTGTCTCTACTCATTTTATGTCTCTGTAGGTTGATGCAGCTGGGCTGAACTCTGGTCTTCAACAGTCAGTCTTAATCTGTGAGTTCAGTGAGGTTCTGGCCACATTTAATTGTGGGAAATACCCTGATGTTTGGTGGTGCCACCAAATCAGCTCACCACACATGGGCATCTCTCTAATCTAGATGCTCTGGCAAACAGTGGATGAAAAATGTGTCCCTAAAATATGTGTCACAATCACAAAAAAAAGTTGTGTAAATCCTCTTACAGACACACTGAGCAAATGCAAGAGAAAAAGGGAGAATAAGTGAGGAGTGGCTACACCACCAGTACTCTACCACCAGTGGTTTTTGGAGAGAACTCTGTTGTGTGCCCTTGCCTTGGGTGAGAACTATGAAACTCAGTAAAACCTCTTGCTGTATATTTTACCATATGACACTGTGTGCAAAGAAACATTTGCTCTGAGCTCAGGTTCAGAGGCACACAGGGCTGACCCACAGCAGACCCACCAGTGCCAGGAGGAGCCAGAAGCAGAGCCTGGAACTGTGTGTAAATTACCCAGACAGGGAAGGATAATGGGAATGTGAGGTCAGACCCCTCAGGAGGACCCCAGGCAGGTCCAGGGTCATGGACACCACCTCAGCCAACAACACCTGTGCACACACACCCAGGGAACAGGACACAAACACATCACAGACTCGTGAATCATAGAATTGCTGAACCATACAATCATAGAATCATGGAATCAGAGAACTGTTCAGGTTGGAAAAGACCTCCAGGATCATCAAGTCCAACCTTCAACCAAACACCACCATGCCCAATAAAACATATCATGAACCACCTCCCAGGCAAGGTGGAGGCAGAGATGAGGAAAGAGGCACACACTGCTGCTCAGTTCAGACATTCAGCAAGGAGCAGGGATTTATTTTGCCTCTTTGTTTCAATCACCCTTCATATTTTGAAATTATTCTTTTTCTTTTATAACAGGGATCCACTGTACATTCACAACAGAGGAGGCTGAAATTATCGTGGCTTCTCATCTGAGACTTTATTTGCATCCCCTGTCCATAGTGCTCATGCCAGTGTTTGGATTTTCAAAGGCAAGTCACTTAGATCAGGCTCACTATTTCCCTTTGCCAGGTGGCTTGGGAGCAATCCACACACCTGAAAAGTGAGTGGAGTGTTGAGCTGATGCCTCCTGGCCTGAAGACTGGGGGCAGGCAGGGGCACAGCCAGGCTGGGTGATCCAGAGCACGGTGCCATTACAAACAGAGCTTTGCCTGCAGGCCCATCCAGTCGAATCAGAAAAAAAAAAGAACCATTAATTAACTTGACTTAAGAGAAGGCTGATGCAGGGCAATGTGACCTTTTCTCTATGTCACATGCCACACGGATTTTAGCTTCCCTCTGATGCTTTGTCACTGCCAGTCCTCGTTTTTTAGATCACTGGACTGCAGGAGGGTGATGGTGACCAAAAGGATTGTGGCAGCAGGAAGAAAGGAAGAGACAGCTCCACTATTGCATGATCTGTACACCAAAGGCAGCAGAAGCCTGTTATGCATCTACTATCTATTATTACCTTGCAATCTAAATATATGAATATATATATGCACACTTTATTTCATATATTACAAACATAGCATGTTATGTGTACATTCAGTTAAAACACACATTTAAGGTGTGTATTTAAGGTGAAGGTTAAACTATTTTTTTTACAGAAAAAACTAAGAGTACTATTGGTTTTACAAAAATGCAGAATATAATTGTTTAATATTGCTCAATTTTTGGCATAAATGTGTTGGCAACAGGAGGAGCTTTATGTAGTTTTCACCAGTCATCTCAATGCATTGTTAAAATAGCCCAATCTACCTAAAATTTGATACTGAATTAGTCCAGGGATTGGAGGGAAAGTGATAACAGTAAAATCACGGGGCCACAGACCAGTTTGGGTGGAGAGGGACCTTAAAGATGAATTTGTTCCCATCCCCTTCCATGGGCAGGGACACCTTCCACTGTCCCAGGTTGATCCAAGCCCCATCCAGACTGGCCTTGGACACTTCCAGGGATCCAGGGGCAGCCACAGCTTCTCTGCACCCTGTGCCAGGGCCTCACCACCCTCACAAGGAAGAATTTTGTCCAAACATTTAATCTAAACCTCCTCCCTTTCAGTCAGAAAGAAGTGAGTGTCTCTTCCAGATCTCACCAGAAAATCCAATCCTGATGACCATGGTTTTGCAATACTACATTTTCACCAGCAAAATTATGAAGGAGTCTTACAAAACCAAATCAGGGAACATCCCCATCCCCATGGGAAATAGTCTCCATGCAATGCTTTCTCTCAGGTCTGGCTTTTTATCTAGTCTGTATGTTTTGACATGAGTGTCTGAGCCTGAGCATGTTTCCTTCAGCTGAGAGAAATCAACACCTTGAACAGGAAATTTATACATCTTAGACATCAGTTTTAGGGAGAGATTATTTCAGGTAGGCAAGATGAATCTTTTGAGTTTACCCTGAATGTCTCTTTGCAAAAACAGGTTAGTGTAACCCTATGCAACAATATTCAGAATACATCTACACCTTCTCCTTAGCACAGTGCAAGACCTCACCCACAGCAGCAATAAACCAGGAATTACAGGTCCTAGAAATAAGGGAAAACCACTTTTCAGAGCACATGTGATTCTCTGAGGGTCAGTTTGCTTGAAATCTTTGCAGACCACAAAGGACCCATGGACCTGCTGTCAGTGGGTGGCCTCAGGTGTTTCTACTCTGCCATCATCTTCCTCTGTGGGGTGAGAGGTGGATGGATCTGGGAGCTCACTGTGGCTGAGTTTCTCCACAGAACCTTCTTCGAGAGTTGTGTCAACACAGACATTGAGATCAGAGGTGCAGGGTTTCATCCTCTGACTTGGATATTTTTTGACAGTCAAAATAGAAAATACAAGGGGAAAACACTTCTCAAATTCCATTGGATAACTGGCAAGGAAAGGCATGTTGATGTTATATCCACATATAGCTCATGTAGAGCACAAAACCTCAAAATGGCTTAAAAAATGCTTTTCCATGTCCCATTAAATCACTGTGGCTTAAAGTATTGAAGGCTGGTTTTGAAACTTCTCTCGATGAAATCTAAGCTTTTCACTCAGTGAAAACAGTCCCATCTTACTAAACAAACATGATGTGATCAGCAGTGGACCTCAGAAAATCCTCTGACATCTCATTATCCCACAGTTTAGATTAGGGCTTTTATAGCTTGACTTCCTAATTCAACCACAGGATCAGCTCTGCTCCCCTCTGCCTCAGTGCTGATATATTATTTCTGTAACATAAAGAGCAGAGCAAAGGAATAGAACATGTTCTCATGGTAACAGGTTAATTTTGGTTTAATCTCCAGTGCTTGCCATTGCAGCCATTAATACTCTGGTTGGTTAAATAGCAGCACCAAGTAAACAAGAAATAAACCTTTATTCTCCTGAAGGTGCTGGCTGCATCATTTCCTACAACAGAAAGGGTTTCCTTGTCATTCCTGTTGGCAAGATGCCCTTTCCATACAAAAATAGACTCTGTTGGACCTATTTACTAAGAAACACCTGTGAAAAGTCATCTGAAACTGAATTATGACAACTTTCACCCCAAGAGCACAGGAGGTTGGAGAGGAAAGCCCTGTTTGGTTTGGAATTTTTCTCTTTATAATTCCCTTCCTCTCCAAACTTGAGCCTCAGCCTCTCAAAGAAAGATACCAGAAAAAAAAAGACACTTTACTTTTAAAAAAACCTTCAGCACATCTGAATCCCACTGCAGCAATATTATTTCCCTAAGCAGCTCCCAAACTGTGAACATAAAAGGATACAAATTCAACACTCTCAAAATAAGAAGAATAAGATAATAACCCAGGACAATGAGAAAATTGCACAAGTTCACTTTCCATGTCAGTATGCATTTCCCTTTAAAAATTTCCATTTCCCTTTAAGCAATTCTATTATTCACACATAGCATTTCTAATCATTCTTTCAAGTGTTTCTATGTAACTTATCAGGGTTTAATGAATGCCAGAATAAGCACTAGAGGGAAAATCCACATAACTGGACACTAACCCAAAGATTTTAACAAGACCTCTACATTTTTCTCTTTTTAATATAATCTTTATTCAAGCACTTGCTGCTTTGATCAGAAATATGGCTTTTTTATTGGTATTATTATTGACTTTTTCCCACCCACCCTCTTGCCTAAACCACCATCCCATAACTTGTGAGCCTTCCAGGGTTGCAGTGAAGAGTTATTAGTTACAAAGGGCTTCTTTGAAAACAACATCTACATAAAATCACTAAAAGTTAACAAACAAACTTCTATACTGATTTCTGCTTAATGGGGACCCACACTCACTTTGCAGAGAACAGTAAAAAAAAAACAAAAATAAAATAAATAAAAAAAAAAAAACAGAAAAAATCCAAAGCATGAATATGTTTTGAACAAGTGACTTGTTCAGTCTGCAATAATACATAGAGGTACTGGCTATCAATCAGAATTCCTATGGATGCCCAGAAGTGCCAGTCATACAAATTCTGGGACACTTTGCCACTGGAGATTGGAATGGCTAAAAGATTGGGTGGGACAGGATGTATAAACAAATAGTAGAGGAATTTGTTTTACCTTCAGGTCAAACTATCCTGAATTAATGGCTGCTTTGGAATTCAGGGGATATGAGAAAAGAAGTTGGTCTATAAATTTTGATTATTCTTCCCAAAGTAATCACTGCCTCAAATATTACACTGAAAACATGCTAAAATTTGGATCTGATTTTTTAAGCCATTCCTTGAGTTCTGTAGGATTCCTATCTTCAAGACACTGTTTTGGACTTCATCTCTGATTTATTTGGGGTTCTTTTCTCTGGAGTGCCCTTCAGTCACACATGAGGTCAGAGCTTTTTCCAGAGAGCCTCAGCTTTTCCAAGAGCAAGGGATGGTTTTTGTTATGTGTGGTCACTGACTTCCATTGGGCTTCCTTCTTCCTTCAGACACAAATTTGAGTGGCTGAGGAAGTTTGTACCCTTGGGGTCTGGAGATGGAAAGGAGAAAACAGGTTTTCCTCCCTACACAAGGATCCAAAGCAGCCACTTGAAGCTGATTGCACAGGCAGCTGGCAGAATAATTTCTCTAAAGCTGATTTAGATGCCTTGCTCTGTGGTTTCAAAGAATAAGGGAGACATAATGTCATTTTCCTGCAATGAAAAAAATTCTTTCAACTGATTCTAATTACAGCTTTAATAATTTATAATAACTTTTAGGGAAACCTAATAACAGCCTTCCAGTATCAAAAAGGGGATTAAGGGAAATACTTTTTACAAGGCTATATAGAGATAGGATCAGGGAAAATGGGTCTAAGATGAAGAATAGTAGATTTAGATTAGATAATAGGAAGAAATTGTTTATTAAGAGGCTGGTGAGACCCTGGCACAGGGTGCCCAGAGAAGCTGTGGCTGCCCCTGGATCCCTGGCAATGCCCAAGGCCAGGCTGGATGAGCTTGGAGCAACTGGGACAGTGGAAGGTGTCCCTGCCCATGGCAGGGGGTGGAAATGGGTGATTTTTAAGGGCCCTTCTAACCCAAATAATTCCGTGATTCTATTATTCAAAGAAATGGAAAAGTCCTCAACAAGTGGCACAGCCTTTTCCTCCACCCCAAAGCAAGGACAGGTCGACCTGGCTTCATTCCTGACACATCCTGCTGCTGCTTTATCTCTTAGCTCTCTCTCCAGAGATGAAAAGAAAGCAGCTGTGTCCATCTCCTAAGGCACAGAGACCAGGGACAGCCCAGCCCTGCTCCAATGTGAGCTGTGCTTTTAATTGTGGTCAATCCTCAGAGTGAGACATGAACAGAAAATGTAATTAATTTAATATGAGTTGCAACAAGAGGTACAAGAAGATCCAAGAACTGTCACAGCTATTAGGGAAATTTTTGCCAAATATTTCTTCCAGCTATTTATCCAATGGAGCTGTATCTGCTATTTCTTTCATATTTCTTTTTTGGTGCAAGCTTGAACTTGCAAGGTGCTTTTGATCAGCTAATTCTATAATCTGTCTGAGGAACAATTTCTTCACTGAAAAGGGGTCAGGCATTGGAACAGGCTGGTCAGGGAGTGGTGGAATCACCATCCTTGAAGGTGTTCAGTGTTTGGGACATGCTTCAGTGGTGGACTGGGCAGTACTGGTTGGACTTGATGACCTTAGAGAACTTTTCCAACCTAAAGGATTCTGTGATTCTGTCAGTCCTGTGGAGGAGAATAAAATATTGCCCTTTCAATATGGAGCTTATAGGGATGTAACTTCATTTTCAGTCCAGTAACTGTTGCATCCTACTGAGCATGGGAAGCAAACAATGAGACAGGTTTAGCCTGGTTTTGCAATGTGCTTATTAATTTCAGAAAAACCACCTCAGGAACAAAGTTTATTAGTGAGTAGGAGGATGTTTCAGGAACAGAGCCTGACTGAAAATAATCGGCTGCCTTTAATTAATTGCATACAGTTTTATTGCATAACTGATGGTTTTAAACCTTGGCCAATTAGCTTGTCAAACACAGAAGTTAAATTCTATATTGGTCTCTTAAGAATGAGCTATGCCAAAGCTTTAATTCAAGTTGCCTTACTCAAGCAACCAGAAAATAGGGCCTTTTGAAACTAGAATTATTGGGCAGTTACCCAGATTTGGAAAAAAAAAAATAATAGGAAAGACAAAGGCAAAAAAAAAAAAGCAAATAACAGAAGCCCAATATATTGCACAGGTCAACGACTTCCATTGTTACCTTGTCTTGACAACTTATTTTCTAATACAAAATGAGGTGCTGTTGTCAAATTTATCATGCCTACAATAGAGAAAAAAAAAAAAAAGAAAAAATCTCCCACACCTTTTCACTGAAAAGTTCTTCAAAAGCACCTTATGATGCTGTGGTAGCTGCCTCACTGGTTGTGTGTCTTTTTTCCCAGCAATTGGAGAATGTGGAACAATTGTATAACCACATATATTCATAAATATATTTATCATAACATATTAATGTGTTTGTGTATTGAAAGGAATATAAATTTTTACATATTAAGTTAATAAACATGTTCTTGGCATGATCTAAAACTGAGTATTCAACATAACCACTCCAGATGAAAATATTTATTTTCCAGTTTCTTACACACAGTCTCAGTTCATAACTTTTATTTTTTCCAAAGCCCTGAGCTGTTTCTCCAAAAATTCACTAGTAAATGAATATGTTCTTTAACTAATTATTTTAACTAAGCATTATATCATATTCATGCTACATATCCTGAGAACTCCATGGTGCACATAGTGTCAGCCACATGTGCTTTGAACTTTGCTAGAGTGATGACATTTGTATCAAAGCTATGCTGTACAAATGAAGATTTTGCATGTTTTGTCTCAGTAATTATTTTGCAAAATGCAGCTTTTGCGTGTAGCAACCTCTTGGCCCAAGCTTTCAACACTTTTAGCTCCATTAGCTAAAATGATCTATTAAGTCATTGTCCTGAGAGCACTGTTGTTGAAACTGGGGTGGGTGGATGGATGGATGGATGGATGGATGGATGGATGGATGGATGGATGGATGGATGGATGGATGGATGGATGGATGGATGGATGGATGGATGGATGGATGGATGGATGGATGGATGGATGGATGGATGGATGGATGGATGGATGGATGGATGGATGATGATGGATGGATGGATGATGGATGGATGGATGGATGGATGGATGATGGATGGATGGGTGGATGGATGGATGGTTGTGCACTTTCTGTTGATTTTTGGTGTGCATGTCATAGAATCTTAGAATCCTGGAATGCTTTGCATTAGAAGGGACATTAAAGATCATCTCGTTCCACCCCCTGCCATGGGCAGGGACACCTTCCACTATCCCAGGTTTTTCCAATTCCCATCCAGCCTGGCCTTGGACACTTCCAGGGATTCAGGGGCAGCCACAGCTTCTCTGGGGACCCTGTGACAGGGCCTGCCCACCCCCATGGTTAAAGAATATAACCCTGAGACCACCTACACCAGAGCCCTGTCCAACCTGGTCTGGAATGTTTCCAGGGATGAAGCAGCCACTACCATCTCTCTGGACACCCTGGTGTCAGTGTTTCACCACCCTCATTGTAAAAACTTCTCCTTTTATCTAATCTAAGTTGATCACCTTCTTATTTTAAGCCTTCAACCCTTGTCCTATTGCAGCACGACCTGCTAAAATTATCTACCCCCATCTCTCTTAAAAACCCCATTTTAAGTACCAAAAGGCCAAAATAAGGTCTCCCCATAGCTTTCTCTATTATGCAAACATGTGGTAGCACACAGCCCTGAACCATCTCCAGAGCAATCACATTTTGGGCCAAATGAGTCAAAATTGATTGCTCCTTAGTGTGACCAGGAAAACTGTCAAAGCAGACAAAGAATGTCAAAATTTAAAAGCACGAAGAGGATAACAAGGCAAGCTAAGGTCACACAGGCAACATCTAAGTGCTGGCTTGATTTAATAATGCCACAGGAACGCTGCTAATTACCAGTTTGTAATTTTTCCCAGTGTTTCACAGGGGACTCAAACTAGCTTGGAATCACACCATACCAGATGCCACATAGACACTTCTGTAGCTCCTGACACTGAAATGTCAGCAGTCATTACAAACTAAAGAGTGGAAGGAAAAATAAGAATTTTCCTCATTTCACAGGGTAACCAAGTGACTTCTTTACTGTGAGGGTGCTGAGGCCCTGGCACAGGTTACCCAGAGAAGCTGTGGATGGAATTGTGGTTCCACATCCTGGAAGTGCCCAAGGCCAGGTTGGATGGGGCTTGGAAACACCTGGGATAGTGGAAGGTGTGCCATGGAAAGTGCTGATTTAAAAATCCCTTCCAACCCAAACCATTCTATGGTTCCATTCATTATTTTGGGACCTCTCCCCAAAACTCAGATGCTCAGACACCTTTAGCTGTCCTGCTCTTGTGTCACAGTGTCAGCTCCTGGTTCAGAGCTGACTCCTGCCCTGCCAGCCCAAAACACAGACAGACAAGTGCAAGTTTCCTTGGAAAAGCCCATGTCAACACAGCCAAGGTGTGATGGCTTGAAGAAGACAAGAACTTGTCTTTTACATCCCAGACATCAAAGCACAGGGTGATAATTCCCCTGCTCTTTTACAGCCCTGCTCCAGCATGGAAAAATTAAAGATGCTTTATCTGAAACATCCACAAAGGAAATCCCATGTTTCTGATGAACCTGACTTCCTCAATTTCCTGTTTGCTGCACAGCTGTCTGCATTGGATGGGTCTCTGGGACATTTTTTTGGACATATTTGTGTACCTCAGTTGAAAGCCAGGTTCCTTGAGCTGGAACATAAGGGTCTGTAATCTTTTTTTTAAAAAAAATAAAAATCACAGTGAAAACAGAAAGAATGAAAAGAAAACAAACCAATAAAGAATCTATCCTGTCATAACATTTGAGATTCTGGTATTTGCTGGCCTTGGAGTAGGTTCAAGATAAATGAAGGAAATGTGTATTTCATTAAATGCTAATATTTGGAAGATAAGAGGAAAAAATGATGAAATGCTCCCAAGAACAGTTGTGAGGACAGTGCCTGTGTGTGTATAAACACAAATGTTTGCATGCACACAAACAGACTGTTGTGATTCACTCTGAATCAGAGCAGGGCTATGTAGGGAGAATTACAGGGAAAGGAAAAAAGAGACCTGTTTTCCCAAGTCATTGCTCATCATATTCATGACAAGGAATTTTGCACTTCTCATTCTCCATCTCTTTTCAGAACTGCAATTAAAACCTTCCATAAAATGATTTTTTTTTGTTTTCTGGGATTTTTTTTTTTACAAGTGAAACTTGATCTTATAATCATTGAGTAACATGTAGGCACACACAAAAAAATCTCAATCCTACCCTAACTAAACTGTGCCAGGTGCTTTAATAATAAGGCTGGTGAATCAAAACCCAGCCACCTTTTTCCCAGAGGATGCCATAGTTGTTGCTGGTTAAACTTTGAGGTCTCTTCTCTATTCCATCCCACAGGACTCTGCAATCCCTTGGCTCCTGCCCAGCCCAGTCTGTAAAGTCAGGACACAACACATGTTTGCCTCCTGGGGACACAGCCCTTGGGCAGCAACAAGGGTCACCAAGTGCCCAGAATTCCTTTGTTAATTAGCAGATGCAATGCAAGGGAACTAGAATGTGGCTTTGAGGCTCCAAATACTCAGGAAAGCATTTGATGTCTGTGCTTCAAACAATGCAGCAGAGTGGGAACTGAAATTTTCACAAGACAAGGCTTAGATCTTTCAAAGAACATGAGAAAATAATGAATCTAATAAATTTATTTTCATAAATAGATCTGGACACAGTTTTTCACGAGCACTGTAGAAGGAAAATAATTCACTGACCACAGGGTTGTTTCCCTTATAATCCTCAACCTCTACTGCAAGGCCATAGGTTCTAGAGTTCAGAGATTTGGTTTTTAACACACATCAAAAGAAATCTTCATTTTGTTCATTGCAGCTGAACCATTTCTGAGCAAACTTTCAGACAAAATCTTTCCCCAGGCATAAATCTATCAGGGAAAAAGAAAGGCATCTAGTGTAGCAAATAACATGAAAGTATAGAGTATAAAATAAAAAATAAAAGTAGAAGCAAGTTAAAAAAAAGGCAACTAATATGATGGATTGTTACACTATAGGCTGTCAAACTGTGATTGCATTAAAAATCAGTGGTACTCTTGGTTCAAGGCCATTGATCCATGGCAACCTCCTTGCAGGTGGACAACACCTGCCAAAGAACTGATTAAATGCCTTGGTTTAGGTTACAGGTAAGGCCAAAGAGCAGCAAGGAGACAATTTGGTTACAGGTTGGGAAAGCTGTGGAGGTTTGGCTTTGGAAAAGGCCTCTGAGATCCAGTGCAATTCTAAATGTAACACCACAAAGTCCCTCTAAACCACATCCCTCATGCTCATCAACATGTCTTTAATGCCACAGCAGAGGAGAATCAGGAGGAAAAAAACAGTTCCATGCCAGTGGAACCAGTGTTACACTGGATTTCCAGCCCTGAACCAGTGTGCAAATGTTTTTCCTTTAGTTGAGATACAAAACTGCAGTTTCTATCCAGAGAACATTTCTTGGTAGCCAAAGGACTCCAAAGGGATAAGCCATTTTGGGGGGACAGAGAGGTTCACTCACAGAGCTTTTCTTCACAGAGTTTTTCTTCACAGACCCAAACTTTTTTAAACCTGTAGGAATCTATTCCCTTGAGAACTAATCACTCTACAACTTTTGTTTAAAGTTGAAAATGTGTTTAGAAGGACTGGGAGGGAAATAACACACAGATATATCTGGACAGACATTGTGTGATTACATAAATCTCATGCTTGAAAAAAGCCAACTTAAAAAAAAGACAGAAACTTGATGTATAAAAAGCAATAAATTGACTGTTTGCCAGATTTCCTGATACATTCTGCAAAACTCAGAAATGTGATCCACTGGGTGCCAGTCCTGTAGAACTCTGGTGTTCATTCAAAAATGTGTCCCCCACAGGCTGCCCAACACCCTCTAAAATGGGTGAGAAAGCTGCTTTTACATCCCCAGGCCTTGATCAGTCCCACAAAGAGAGGAAAAGAGAGAGCTATCCCTTGGTGTTTGCGCCTGCTTCTCCTTCAAATGGAATTAATGGTGGTTTAATGGGGTATGAAAGGATGTTTTACTGGAAACAATGAGGAACAATTGTCTAGCTCACGTTTCATTTCACAGGTCATTATTGCATTAAGAAGTAAATCGACCAAGTCCGGTAAATAACAGTCTGTGTTTTGCCCAAAGCTTCAAACCAACAATCTTAGTAGTCACCAACTAATATCTTTGTCATTTTTAACCCTTGCAGGGATCTGCTGGGGGCTAAACAATTATAGTCTTCACCCACCCCTAGCAGGTAAGCATTATTCATTTTATTTCTCATCCCTTCTTCCTGCAAACCCCACAAGGCTGGGTTGCTTTTTTTTTTGGTTTTTTTTTTGCATTGTTGTTTTGTTTATTAGCCAACCTAGCCAACTCTGTGTCTGGTGGCCTTGAAAAACAACACATATTTTAGTGACTGCTGCAGGCGTCTTTAAACAGGCTGCTTCCTCTGCAAAATTAATTGTTGCAAAATGCAGTGCTTCCCCTGTAAACCTCTGCAAACTCCCACTCAGCAGTTTGGTTGCATTACAGATATGTCTCTAGGATCTAAAGGAAATAATATAGTTATGCTTGTAAGATAAATTTCATTTTTTTTTTTTTTTTTTTTTTTTTTTTTTTTTTATTGCATAAACTCAACCATCTTGCCCTCCTTAAAGGGAACAGCCAGCAAGCCTGGTGAGGGTGTTCCATGTAGATGCTGTCCTTGGTTCTATCACTGCCTCACTGGAGAAACTCACTTCTTCACTTCCCACTGTTTCTCCTGACTCATTCTGGCTTGACTTTTAATATCAGCAGCCTCTGCAGCATCTGCCCGAAAGGCAGCATGGGCAGCAGGTCAAGGGAAGGGACTCTGCCCCTCTCAGGTGAGACCCCACCTGCAGAGCTGCCTCCAGCCCTGGATCTCTTGGATTTCCCTGGATTTTCCTCCAGGAAGGACCTGGAGCTGATGAAGTGAGTCCAGAGGAGACACCAGGATGATCAGAGGGATGGAGCAGCTCTGCTATGAGGGAATTGGGAGTGTTCAGCCTGGAGAAGAGAATGCTTTGGGATGATCTAATTATTGCCTTCCAGTACTTGTAGTGAGCCAACAAGAAAGAGGGAGAGAGAATATTTACGAGAACATGGGTTGAAAAGACAAGGGGGAACAGATACAAATTGAAAGAGTGTAGGTTTACATTGGATATTAGGAACAAATTCTTCCTTTTGAGGGTGGGGAGGGCCTGGCACAGGGTGCCCAGAGAAGCTGTGGCTGCCCCTGGATCCCTGGAAGTGTCCAAGGCCAGGATGGACAGATCTTGGAGCAACCTGGGACAGTGGAAGGTGTCCCTGCCCATGGCAGGGGGTGGAACTGGATGATTTTTAAGGTCCCTTCAAACCCAAACCATTCTATGATTCTGTGATTTTTCCAGAAGATGCTGGAAAATTTCTGGTTGTTAAATTGTATGAAAAAAAAACAACAAGTGACTCAGATTTGTGGTCATCACCAAAGCAGAAATGATAAATGAGAATGAAACAGTTCATTGGGAGAAGATGAAGGATATCTGAGCTTTGAGGAGAGGTCCCAGATAAGGAATAAATTCATAGAATGGTTTGGGTTGGAAGGGACTTTAAAGATCAGCTCATTCCAATTGCCTCCCATGGACACCTTCCACTATCCCAGGTTCTCCCAGCCTTATCCAGCCTGGCCTTGGACATTTCCAGGGGTGGGGCAGCCAAAGCTTCTCTGGGCACCCTGTGTCAGTTTTGGTTTGCTGGTGCTGTTAAATCCACTCAAACACCATATTTTATGGCACTAATCTCTACACTTACACATTTCACATCCTTTCAAGCTCATTTGCATTCCACAAGAACAGGCAGACTGGATTACCAGGACCAAGCACATGGGTTGAGAGGCAATCTCTCTTTCCTCCTCAGTGGTCACTCTTTTTCTTCATCAGAAGCATTTAAAGTCCTAATTATCAAACCTTCCTCCTACAACACCCTGGCCTTTGGACCTATATTTCACTGTCAGACTTCAAAGATTCCTGCAGACCAAAAATATGTCAAAAGGGCCATTTGAAATTATTTGACCCATCCTCCACCTGCTCAGGAAAAGTTCAGTTCTATCTGATTATCTGAGAATGTTACCACTGATAAGCACTCCACTCAGGCAATCTATGCCCATGTTTCTCTATCTTTATTCCAACCTTTCCTCCCAACATATAAAATTATCCTGATGACAGTTCAGACCATTATTTCTGATTCCACAGACTCTGAGAGCAATTTATTTCTCTCCAATCCCCAGCAGTCTCACGTTTTTGAAGGCTGTTCCTAAACCTCTCTTCCACCTTTTCTCAAAATCAAGCCACTCAGCTTTTCCAGCCATTCCTCATATCTCCTGATTTCCACATGCCTAATAATTCTTTTCACCTTTAACTCTCAGGCTCCATGAGTGGTGTTTGCATCAGATATTCAGGTTTCATGGACCACCAATGCTTTATGAATCTTTAATAAACACTACACTGAAACAGAAGTCTCATCATGTCAGTGATAAAAAACCCTTATGCTTGTGTTACAGACAACAGAAAGGGAGAGAGGTGAGTTTCAAATCCATAATCAGAATCCTAAATGAAGGTGATGTGGTGTTTTGGGGATACTGAGTCCCCAGGGAAGCAAACAGGCTCTCTGAGATTTCACAAACTCCAAAAATGGTGAAATTTTTCTAAATAGCCTTAAATACAGGAGTTGAGTTTGGAAAATTAAAAACCTGCTCTTTTATCCTAAGGGATTAAGGCTAAAAGGAGAAGCCAAGAATTTCTGATAGCAAGAGTAGGCACAAACTATTTGTTGGCACATCCTCAAAAAGGATTGCTATCCTAAGGGGCAAGGTTATCTCCCATTGACAGGGACCTGACTTCATAATCAGTTTTTCCAAAATTCATTTGGATAATCATTCCTAATAGATATAAACACATATTTTACATTTTATGCAGCTGAACATCAGTGCATGACTGTTTGAAAGAACCTGAGGAATTTAGAAAAGAAGTAGAAAGGGTGGCACAAAAAGCTAAACCCCATTTACAGCAATAAATGTGCAAAGTGGTTGGGCTTGCCCAAGGTTTTTTTGGCTTCATCAGGAGAAAGGAATTTGATTCCCTTGTTTGATGGGAACAAGGAAATAAGGTTTGATAGGCTTATAAAATTGTACAGATACAGATATATAATCTGTGTGTATATATACATTCCTCTATGCTGATCAAATGGAAAATGAACAATGCCATTCATAACACTCATCCTAGCTTCAGAATTAAGGAAAAAGCAACCCTGAAAAAGGAAAATAGCTGTTTATTAGAGTCTGAAATGCAGGTGACTGTGAGAGAAAGCAATTTATAGAATTTCAAAATGGACAAATGGCAGGCCACCTCAGCCCCAATGTTGACCTTTCTGCTACATCCCCAGCTGGGCCCAGTTCCTCCACAATTTACCAAAACATGCAGAGGAGAGGTTTTCCTTGGCAGAGCTGTCCCCTAAGGAAGTCTCATGGTGGCATCCACAATCACAGACTGGATTGTGCTGGAAGACACCAAGAATTTCAACTTGTTCCACCCCCTGCCATGGGCAGGGACACCTTCCCCTATCCCAGGCTGATCCAAGCCCCATCCAGCCTGGCCTTGGGCACTTCCAGGGATCCAGGGGCAGCCACAGCTTCTCTGGGCACCCCACAGGAAAGAATTTCTTCCATACCTCTAATCTAAACCTGCCCTGTGCCAGTTTAAAGCTATTCTTTATTCTATCTTCTTTCCCAGCTGGTGGATTCTCCACCCACAGGATTGTCCCTCACTCTGCTGTGCTGCAGTTGACAGAGCTGACTGCTTAATTCAGTGTGTTCAACCATCTCAACCCTGATGAGCCACCACACAGACATCAAAGATGTAAAAATAACTTAATTTCCCTTTGGATTAGTTTAAATTTTGTTCTCCCATGAGCATTACGAAAATCCTCCCAACTTTATTCTCTGCTTTGGTCTCAACTTAATTAAGGTCTGCTGAAATCTTTACCAGAGATGTGTTTTCAAGAAAATTAAGGATTACAAGCATTTTCTGATCATATTAGGTTTGGGTTTTATGAAAGAATAGCTTGGTAAGAGCTCTTTTAATGTCCCTCCATTGCTACTTCCAACCCATTTTGCATGGGCCATTTATTGCAGAAAAAGCAAATTTCTATTTGTGAACAGCAACAACAAAAAAGCTCCAGAGGAAAACAATGCTGATATTGCATTGTTTCATTCCTTGCAGATCTTCTAAACCTGCATTTTCTCCACAAACATCTTTAATTACTGAATATGACTATGCATAGCTAGTGTGGCTAATCATATTCCTTGGAATATCAAATATTTATGGTGCAACATTTTCACCCAGCTTTAGCCCTAACTTATGCTGCCAGCCTATGTCTCAAAATACTGTGCCTCTCCAACTATTGAGATTTTTATTTAATAATTAAAGTTACCAGAAGAAAGAAAATTGTACAAAAATCTTCAACCCATAACCCCAGCTATTTTGGACTGGTTTTACCTACGTCTGACATTTTTTCATTCCTCTGATGAAATCAGCAAACTTCTGCATATTCATTTATGACTTTTAACTTCAATGTCAAAATTCAAAGAGTTTTTGACAATAGGTTTTGATAAAAATGAGTGTTGAACATCTGCATAACTTGCTTCAGACAAGCATTTATGCATTAAACACTTTCCTCTTTATGATTTAGAAAATGTACTGATTACCTCCAGAGAGCAAGCAAAACTACTGAGCAATTTCAAGTTTTATATTTGTGTAGATTGAAAATGACACAGGAAAATATAATCTCAATGATTTGCTGGTCAGGTAAAAAGTTCAATTGTCCACAACACACTGATCTTCTCACCAATAGATTAATACTAAAGTTGAGTTAATAAAAAAAAAATATCTGGTATTTTTTAAATAATATTTGAAAAACAAAACAAAACAAAACAAAACTGCAATTTTTTTGCTTGTTTATAATTGTAGTTAGAATTTAAACGTTCAATAATGTCCCAAAACATAGTCCAGGAATATTTTTTTTAGCAGAAAGTGCTATGTAAAATAAACTTTGGGCTGATTCTAGTTAATGTAACCATAAAGTTCCATCTCCCTTAACAGGGTGGGGTGTTTTTAGATTCAGAGTCTGGCTGTCAGGGTTCTGGAAGAGTAATTTTTAATTCAATGACCTTGGGCAAGTCACAAATTCTCTGCTCTTCCTGGAAAACAAAATAAATGTCCATCCCACAGAGGTATTAAGGACCTAATTTTCACTGTATTCTTCTACTGTATCCAAAGTATTCACAAGGAGTTTTCAGATGTGACTGGTGTAAAGTAGAAATTCAGTTTTTCACACAAAATGCAAGGAGCACATGGTCACAACAGAAAGATTCTGTAGCTGTCCCATCCCTGGAAGTGTCCAAGGCCAGGCTGGACAGGGCTTGGAGCAACCTGGGATGGTGGAAGGTGTGCATGGGAGGAGGATGGAACAAGGTGATCTTTAAGGTTCCTTCCAAGCCAAACCATTCTGTGATTCTATGGTTTATTGGAGCAACCTCTCCAGGGGCATGGTGGAGTTTCCATCACATCTTCATTTTGAGCTTTTCAAAATGCAGTTGGGCAGGGTGATAGACAGTGCTTCTTTCCCACAAAAGGGTGGACCAGATTTGAGTCCACTTGCAACCTGATCTGCTTTATGATTCTATGATTATTCAGTCCAAAGTGCCTCAGATTACACCTAGAATATATCTGTCAGAGGGAAGAAAACATGTCTGCAGGCTCAAGACTAAAACTTGAAAGATTTGTTTTCATCTCTCTGATTCTGTGTATCATCCATGTAATGAGTCAATCTCTCTTTGCTCACCAGAGGGGACATTAGTAAACTCCAGTGGAAGGTGTCCCTGCAATGACAACAGAAGGATTGAGATGACCTTTGAGGTCCTTTCCAACCCCAACCATTCCAAAATTCTATTGTTCTATGACAACACTGAAGACTACAGAAATGGGGACAGCTGGATCTTCTACCAGCTTCAGGTCCTCAGCTACAGTTCCACCAAGGGAAGACCATGAGCTTTGATATCTCTGGGAGTCAGCCTAGATTAGAGATGTGAGGAACTGTGATAACAGAGTCCTCTGAACACTGCAAAAAGCCAGAAACTGGCTGATCCTTTAACTACACAAGGATGGTTGTATCAGCTGCCCTTTGTGGAACTGGGGTTTTAACCTGGGCATAGGAATCAGTTGAATGCACAAACTGTTCATCACTTATCCTTAATTACCCAACAACACACTCCTGTTTATAGCTAATTCTGCTGTACAGCTTATGATTCTGGTATTTCCTGTACCATGGAACCATTTAGTGCTCCAGGCCTGGCCCCAAGCTCTTTTGCAAGAGGCTTGCTCTAGACATGAGTTTTAGGAGAAAAACATTTTGTCATCCAAAAATGGCAGCTCAAAGAGATTTAAATAATTACAAATTCATGTTAAACTCATTAAATTGTTTTGGGTAATTTAAAAAATGGTACTTAGAAAGTCCCTCATAAATTATTTAAGGAGGAGGGTGTTGGAAAACATTTAATTTTAAACTTTTGCAGTATTATATTTAAAAGACAAAAAAAAAAAAAAGACTAAAAAGGACTTTCATATTAAAAAGTAATTATGCTTTGTTGGACTCAAACCCACTTTTGTTGTTACTCCTTTTTTCCTGCAGTAGAAATAATAATAGCAACAAAAATCTTGGATCTGTTCCCTCCTGTTTTGTTCTTTTTCTTAGAATTCTATGGTTTATCCAAACTTCATTTTGAAGAGAACAATTCTGCTTCTTCAGAAAGTCACAATAAAAATCTTGGTCTATGAGCAAAGAAGAAACTCACCAGGTAAAAGTTGAGGAAAACAAAAGGGGAAAAAGGTGGGTATAGAAATAACAAATTTCATAAATTCTGTATTGATTGCATCTTCAATAAAAGGCATCATGTGAATCCAGATACAATTCAGAATCATCCCTTGTGCCCCAGTTATGGCTCTCACAGCCTCTTCCCTGTGATATTCCTTATTCTGATAAAACATCTCCATGGTTCTTTTGTCCCTGAGGGCTGCTGAGTGTTTTGGTTTGCTCCCTACAGTATAATCAAAGTATTTAAAATGGCTGAGGAACAGTAATTTCAACCTGACTGGCCAAACTGGAAGCTTGAAGTGAACATAAATGTTTCTGTATATCATAGAATCATACAATCATGGACTGGTTTGGGTTGGAAGGGACCTTAAAGATCATTCAGTTCCAAGGCCCCTTCTGAGACATTCTGTGATTTTATAATTCTGTGAGAAAACCACCATCTTCCCAGGCCTTGAACATTGTCACACCAAAGGGGAATCTGGCCCTACAGAATCATTCAGGCTGCAAAAACCTCCAAGGTCATCCAGCCCAGACTGAATTAGTGCCACCATGCTCACTGAGCTATATCACAAAGGTTTTCTTAATGCTTCCAGGGATGGTGGCCTCACCCCTGTCCTGGGAAGCCTGTTCCACTGGCTGACCACCCTTTCTGGGAGAAAATTTTCTTAATATCCAAACTAAATTTTCCCTGGTGCAGCTTGAGGCTTTTTCCCCATGACCAATCACTAATTTCCTGGAAGAAGAGGCCAATCCTTCTTTTCAGGGAGTTGTAGGCAGTCCCCTAAGCCTTTTTTTCTCCAGATTAAGGAACCTCAGCTCCCTCAGTTGCTCCTCATTAAGATTCTCATTCCAGACTCTTCCCCACTTCTTTTCCCTTTCCTTTCCTTTCCTTTCCTTTCCTTTCCTTTCCTTTCCTTTCCTTTCCTTTCCTTTCCTTTCCTTTCCTTTCCTTTCCTTTCCTTTCCTTTCCTTCCTTTCCTTTCCCTTTCCCTTTCCCTTTCCCTTTCCCTTCCCTTTCCCTTTCCCTTTCCCTTTCCTTTCCCTTTCCCTTTCCCTTTCCCTTTCCCTTTCCCTTTCCCTTTCCCTTTCCCTTCCCTTTCCCTTTCCCTTTCCCTTTCCCTTTCCCTTTCCCTTTCCCTTTCCCTTTCCCTTTCCCTTTCCCTTTCCCTTTCCCTTTCCCTTTCCCTTTCCTTCTCCAGCCCCTCAATGTCTTTCTTGCAGTGAGGATCTTAAAACTGACCATGGCTCTTGAGGTTTGGTTTCATCAGTGCCCAGGGGATGATAATTGCTCTGGTCCTGCTGGCAGGAGATCAGTGGCAGCAGGGAAGTTGATCTTTTTCTCTAATTTATCTATCCTGGAAGCCTGCATTGCACTTTGAAAAAATACTCAGTGTTACAACTTTTCAGGACAGAAGGGAAGATGGCCACAAATTCACCTTATCATCAAGTTGTGCCTTTCCAAATGTCAACCTCAAGACAAAAGGAACCATAAGTCAGAATGAGAAATGCAGAGAAATTTAACACACATTTGTGAAGGGGAAAAAATTCCCATTCAGATTTGGGCAGTAAAACAAAAACACAGCAATTCTGTCATAGTTTCAGGGGCAGTCAACATTTATCATATGCTGTTACCTCCATTTCACAAGATAAACCCTGTGGAGTGAAGGTTTTACCCTCAGTGCACTTTAGATGATGGGGATTCCTCTTACCTATGACTATGTGCTAGGATGTGCTAAAGATTGTGGGAATCTGAATAAAATTCAGGTTTTGTATGCAAATATATTCATTAATATGCAGGTGCTAAGTGGTAATAGTACCAGAGCATTAGTGCTTGATGTGATTCATAATTAGGGTGGAAAAAGTACAGTAAAAATCAGTGTTTGCATCTAGACAACACATAAATCAACCCTGTAAGCAGCCAGCTAGAGTGGGAACCTTAGAGAAAAAGCCTTACACATTTGTTTAAAGTTCTTCTTGTGTTTAATCAGTTTTAGAGTGTGAAGGAAAACAGGATTAATTACAGTCCCTCCCATCAGTCTCCCATACCAGCAGAGTCACAAACGATGCATCTCTACAGCAAAATGGCCACCACCAGCAGCAGGCACAGGAATGCTAATTGTAATTAAAGAGTTTATTTGGAATCAGGGAGCTGAGTTCTAATCAGGCTGAGTGGAGCCTTGCTGTGGGAGCCTTCAGAAAGTTGTTACTGAGCAGAATGGGCCTTTTTTTAAACAGAGAGGGGTTGTCAAACTTCTGGAGTGAGTTTCAGCTTGATTATCTCCTCAGTGGGATGTGGATGAAAATCCTTGCAGTGCCAGTTATTGGTATTATTTTGCATTTTTGTGGTGTTTTTATGGCATGTGCCCCTTAATGCTATCAGAGGACTCTGCAAGGAGCAGGTGGAGTCACGAATCATGGAATAGTTTGGGTTGGAAGGGACATTAAAAAATCATCTCATTCCACCCCCTGTCATGGGCAGGGACACCTTCCACTGTCCCAGGTTGCTTCAAGCCCTGTCCAGCCTGTCCTTGGACACTTGCAGGGATCCAGGGGCAGCCACAGCTTCTCTGGGAAACCTGTGCCATGGAACCCTCACAGGAAAGAATTTCTTCCATACCATCCAATTTAGTGAGTCAGACCCTAAAAGGGCTAAGGATCAGGTGAAAGGATCCTGCAAGAAGGCAGAGAGGCACTGGTGGGCACAGAGTTACACACTGAGTCACCCCAGACTTCTAGAACAACCCACTACATCCTGCCTGGCAAGGAATCACAGACTGGGACCACCACCATCTCAAACTCAGTTTTAGATCTCAGTGAAAGTCACATATCATGGCTCACATGTCTGCATGGCTTTGCAAACACTCCTGTCAGCACAGGCACTTACCAGCTTGTGAGAAGAACTCTGTCCATTCAAATTCTGACTTGGGGAAAACAGAGACAGGTGGCTCCAGATGAAAGACACCTCCATCCAAATCCTTGAAGAGGGCTTTCCTTGAGCCTTTGCATCTCTTTTCAGGCAGCATGGCATCTTCAGAGGTTTGTACACTGGTAAATAGGGAAGGTAACATTATTATTAGTGGCTTGGAAAAGCCAGAAAAGCCCATAAATTTCTATGTAAGTCATTAACTACTGGCTGCCACAGAGGAAGGTACCTGTAGCAGGACAGGTGTTTTGGTGGGAGCTCATCTCACTGAGACAAATATAAGAAAGTGAGACAAATATATTCCTAAACAAGGGTCTATATCAATTACAGAAGGAGGCCAGTATGTTTAAATAACATGCTTAATTTTTGGATCACTTAAGTGTAGTGAGCTGAATTGCTTTAAATTAGAGATTGACTAAAGGTTCAACACAAAGGAACTGGTGCACTGAGCATCTCACACCCATGGTAGAATCAAATATGATTAAAAGACTTGTGCTCCATTAAAGTCCATGGAGACATTTTCAGATTGCTACATGGATTCATATTAAACCTTGAAGAAAATGCAGAATTTTTTGGTCTCAAGCTGAGAAAACCTGGTTGCTGATACCTTGAATGGAGCAAACAAGTATAGGCAGAGATTTGCAGTAAGGGCAGAGGAACAAAAAGGCCAATTCCCACAGTCAACCAACCTCAGAGGAGGCAGAGAAAAAAAGCTCCTCTGATCCTGAAAGTTCAGTTTTCAACCATCTCTCAGCAGATCTGCTGCTTAGGTGGGACAAGCAAAGTTCTTAATGCTATATTTGCTATATTCCCCAATGTTTCTATTTCCTTTCCTCCTCCAAGACAGTTCTCATCCTCTCTTTGACAGGACATATCCATCAACACATCCCTTCAAGATGCTGAAGCAGAACAATGCAGGCATACCCTGCATCAAGCTCAGCAGCTGCAAAGGTGGATAAAATAAATGCATGCAGCTATTGCATGAGGAGCACTGGGAGATGCAACCACCCCCAGAGGCTCAGCAGCCTCCCAAGGAAGCATTCATGTGCATTCCTCACATTTGAAAACCACCAGCTCTTGCCCTGGACTGGGTGTTCAGCAGCTCACTACCAGCAGAATATTGTGGGATGCATACAAGAGTGAAACATAATGGGAGCTGACAAGCTGGACAGGGCTCAGAAATCTACACGCAAACTAACGCCCAGAGCAAAAAGCAAAAATACAGAATAAAATAAGAAATTCTGGCAGAAGGCTGGAGGGGCTCTAAACATAGCAGTGTGGGACACCTCCAATTATTTTTGACTGGCAAGTGAGTCCATGCTGGATTTTTTTATTTTTTTTTTTTGCTACTTCAAGGCTTTCCTGACATAGCCTCTGCATTGTGTACAGTGACTGCAATAAATAAATAGGCATGTGGTTTCCATTGGATGTGGTATGTCTAGACCACTGCAACCAGCAGTGACTTAAGGTTACAGATGAAGTTCTCCCCTCCCTGCTCCACATTCACAGATTATATTCTCCCTGGGCAGGAGCAGTTCTGGCAATCATTTGACATCTCACAGCCTGCCTGGTACTGATCAACATTTCTGATGTGATCTCGCAGGCACAAATCAAGCCATGCTTCCCCGAGCAAAAGGACATTCCCTGTCTCAGGGTGTTTTCCTGGAGGTCCTGACATTTTCTGAAGCCTGAGGCTGAGAAGTCAGAGATGCTCAGGATGAGGGGTTAAGAAATGGGATATGTGAGGCTTGCTTTGCTGCACAAATGTCAGGAAAAGGAGAAATCCAAGAGGATTGGTCTGGAGATGCACTTTGATGGAATTCGAAACTCAAATTGTAAAAGATTGTCTTAAACTAAATTTGGTGATGTTTTTCCTTTTTTTTTTCACTTTTTTTTTTTTTTTTTTTTCTTGTTTTTTTGTTTTTTTTTGCATGTTTGTTTGATGTTGGACCTTGTTCATTTTTCTCAGACAGGAGCAGAGATGAGGGGAGGATAGCTCCAAAGCTGTAAGTGTTTGGGGTTTTTTTTGGAAAAAGGATAGTTCAGAATGAAGCATTTTACCTTGTTGGATGAAAGTAGAACATGTTCCTCTCACTGACATGTAACATCCTTGATGTCTCTGCTGTGATGAGAGGCATGATACCTAAATGATCAGCATTTGACATGATACAGACATCCCTGTCTTCACTGTAACAGCTCTTTGTAAAACCAGTAAAGGTGACTTCTGCCAGGGATTAAGAGAAGATCAAGCAAGGAAAAGTGGTTAGAACAGTGCCATAACTAGACATAAGAAAATTATTATTTTCCTATGATGTTTTCCATGTTAAATTGCTCCCATATATACCTGTACAAAGTATTTTTAAATCAGACTAATAGCATTGTCCATAGATCTTCATGTGACTTTAGAAATCTTTGTAGCCAAGTTATACATTAAATTGACACAAACTAAGTCATACTCAAAGGAAATGAAATCAAAGAAATAGTAACTGAGAAAGAAAAAAAAAAAAAAAACAAACAAGAGTATTTAATATATTTTCATTTGAATAAGTAAGAAGAGGTTAAATCAAAACCTGCATTGGATGTTTTTTCTACTTGCCAGAGATTAATATAAGAAAAAGCAGGGTGTGATGACATACTTGGCTCTGGCACTCAACTCTTGTGCAGCTCCAAAATCCAAATTTTGCCATTAATTTGTTGTGAGACTCTACACAAGTCTATTTGTCTTTATCTCTCTTATTCTTCAGAGAGGTATTCAGATCCCACCATTGGACCAGCTATCAGGGTTCTGCTATATACAAATATTGCTCTGGGGACTGAAAAATTAATTTGAAACAAAGATCCAGGATATATAACAGACTTCTGTTCCTCTTGTGTAATCTCTTTCACCAATAAAGGTCACTGCTGTGAGTTGTAGTTCCCAGGTTCTGTGACTGTTCTATCCACAGTGTGATCCTCACTTCTCAGATTTGGTATCTTTATCCAGGCAGAGGTAAGTGTGGGTCAGAGAGGTGAATCAATTGGAAGAGTAACATGGAAAGTATGTGTGAGGCAGAATCTATACATTATCATGGACATAATTATCACAGAATCATAGAATCCAATAATGGTTTGGGTTGGAAGGGATCATCTCATTACAACCCTCTGCCAGGGGCAGGGACACCTTCCACCATCCCAGGTTGCTCCAAGCCCCATCCAACCAGACCCTGAACACCTCCAGGCACAGGGGGCAACAACTGCTCTGCAGTAGATTCAGGAAATAAAAAACATAAAATATTAGTTTTTCCATACATTAAACTGTATGAAGTTTTAGAAGAATTCTATTATTAATTTCACTGAGGCTCTGATTTCTCCAACATGTCCATATGTGGGAGGCTGCAACTTCAACTAAAAAAATGAAAATAGTGAAGAAAAGCAGTGACAGAGCAGTCAGGCCAGTGGAGGCAGAATACCAACCTTTGAGCTTCATGACTCCCAGGGCTTTTGGACAACTCCCAGGTTTGTGCCAGGGGTCCCCTGGCCTTTGGCTGGGAGCAGTGGTGAACGTGGGCCATAAAATCCCAACACGGCCTCTCAGGGGGAATCCTGGGGGCCGGTCCTGGGCTGTAGGATCAGCTGAGAGAGGCTTGATCCTGTCTCTGAGGCAGTCAAAAGTTGAGCTTGTTGCCACAATGACTGAGTTTTTAAGTTCTATGAATTTCTTCCCCACGTAGCATTGCTCAGCATAGGCACAGTGCAGCACAGCCAGGAGTCCCACGCTGTTGTCCACCAGCAGCACGTTTTCCACAATAATGCTGCCCCCAAGGTGGAGCATGAGACCATAGTCATAATTCTTATAGGACAGAAAACCTGTGATTCTAGTGCAGGCCTGAAATCCATCTTCCTGGTACAGGTGAACACCATGGAGGCTGGAATGGGCCACATTCCCACTGCAGTATTCCCCATCTAGTGAGCACTCCTGGCCCCTGACATGGAAGCCAATTCTCTCAGATCCTGCCACAGCATTGCCACGAAGGGAGACACCAGTGGCCAGGTTCACCTTGATGCTGGCAACCCAGTTTAATGAACCTGCTGGCTGCCTGCTCAGAATAACAAGGTTCCTGATGAGAGAGTGATTTTTCCCTTCCAAATCGATGCCAGGACCAGTGGTGTTGAACACCACGTTATTGTGCAAGAAGATCCTGCTGCTCTCAACTGCTTTAATTCCAGCTCCACAGCTGCCACCAATGCTGGATGACACCACTGAGCACTCCTGGGACACGTTCCTGAATTCGATGGCAGAAAGCTGAGGAGGCCCAAAGTTCAAAAATTGAACATTTAAGAGTTGAAGAGCACCTGCAATGAGATAACTCATTATAGAAGCTTATAATACATAAGAACAGGTAAGGACAACCAAGTTAACAACAGTCAGGCATAGAACAGCTGGTACTTTGTCAGGCTATTGTAGTGATGGGTATTTATTAATAAATATATACAATGTCATAGTAAAACCTTACAAAAACAGAGCAGCCCCTCCTAAAATACCTTCCATATTTATGAATTTTTAGTGGTGCTCATGTTTCATATTTGCTGACAGTCAGTTTGTTCTGACTTTCATGTGATGGATACACATTTCTGCACCTCTTTCTTGGGCAAAACCAGTGAGTTTTTTTTCCTTGATGAGGACAGGTGAATCCCAGCTACCTTCAAACTCCATCCCAGTGGAGTCTGTGAAGTGTCCCACCAGCATCCTGCCAGCACAAGCCACGTCTGACTGGATCTGCACGTTCCGAGTGAGGAGCCCAACCTCTGCAGCCAGAGGGATGTGTCTGCCATTCTCTGGGTCGTGGGGACGCCCTGGGGAGTTTCCAGAAAGCAAATGTGATAAGTGTCCATCATACCTATACACCAGTGCTTTGAGGGACATGAATTCTGACAGCTCCCCTGACATTCAGGTGTGTTTCACCCCCAGCACAATCTGTGTGCATCAACACAAAAAACAGAAAGGCCACCTGCCCATCAAATATTCACTGTGTGCTTATATTTTGCCAAGGTATCTCATTTTTAGAACAAGAAGGTGCTAAATCTTTCCCCTGGGGTGTGCAGATGCCAAAGCAATGAACAGGTTCACACCTCATTTTTTTACAGGCTCTACCTGCTGGAGTTACTCATCAGCACACTGCAGAGTTGATCTCCATGAATTTTCCTCAGGATCAGACTAATGTCAAAGCCAAAACCCTCTTTGCTACACAGTATTGCTTGTGTGTGTGTTTTCTAAAAGGATTTAAAAACACTTTTTTCAATGCCTTTCTGAAGGAGACTTTTTGCTCAAGTGTATGCAGCTGTCTAGTCTGGATTAATCTCAGGTGACTTCAGACACATGCAGATGTGATTTAGTTCTCCAAACTGGTTTTATGCAGGATGGAGAGCAATAGGCAAATCTCAAGTGCAATTTGTTGTGCGTTTTATATACCTGTTTTAAGGGCAGATAAAATATAAGTGAGGAGTGTGCATTGTATGTATTTTCCTGCATTAATTATCAAGAGAGCAGACAGTGACTGGCTCATGAGTGAACATTTACTGCAAGTATCTACATTTACCAAGGTGAAAATCAGTATTCACCCCTTGGTTGTCCTATCAGTCCTTTTATTTTCAGCTGTATCTATCAACAGCTGCATTACTCTGGGTAAGTAGTAATTTCTCCTCATGATACATTTATTATATCTACAGCAGCTAAAAATAAAGGGCTAAAATGCATAAACTACTGGAAATGAAGTCTAGATGTGCTATGCTTTGAACTGCACATTTTGTCTGAAAAATGCAATTGTCATAAAAACTGTTGATTAACACTGTGGATAATTACAAAACAGAGCTCAGTTCCAAGTGAAGCTTTGATTACTGACTCAGATATTTAAACATTCACCATTTAAAACATGATATTTCTGAATCTTTTTATCCATTACACTCATTTCTGTGCCCACTGGCTGGAACAAAGATCAAATTTTAAAAATATTGATATACACAAGAAAAATCTTTGGTTTGAATGTTCAGAATTTGACCTGTTAATGAAATCCTTTTGCTTTTGTTAAATAGATGGTAATAAATTTACTTTATAGGCTGAAATAAAAGTAAATAAGTATTAACACTCTATCCCCTTTTTCAGAAAAGTATAGATCCCATTCAATCTACACAGAAAATAGAGATATATGCAGATTTTGTGTTTATGTTGATATTAGTTTATAAATACATTCTTTTCATGCCATGGAGTTGATAACATTTTGTACTTGAACTTTATGAATATAATCATTTTGAAATTTGGAAAAAGGGTGTAGCTTAATTATTTTCCAGGTTTTTGACATACCATAGAAATTGTGCAAAGGGCCTAAAATCCTACATTTCTTTTTTCCTTTAAAAAAGGAAAAATTACTTTCTCTCTCTGTGGACCAACTTGAATCACCTGAAAGTTTTTCCAAACAATTCAGCACTGAATTGATTCTATTCACACAAACTCATATTAGAATCAGCAGGTTAAAAAAAATATATGGAGAAAGAAATGAAGATACCACAAGGAATTAGAATTGATCCTGTTGAGATACGAAATGGAGAGTCGATACCTCAGATGAAAACTCTCAAAAAAAGGAAAGAAAAATTCCTTACCAATGTGCCTGTGCAGAAGATGTTCATGAATTCTTATATTATGACCATGGACTTCTTTAAGGGTAACTACTTGAGCTTGGTGGGCTTCATAGGAGGAGGAACTGATCACAGCATCCCCACCTTGATCCCAATCTACTTCATCCTCCACCAAAATCCTGTAACACCATGATATGAACTTCATGTCATTATACTTACAAGAGTTAGGCTCACAAATTTCATTAAAAATGAACAGTTTTGCTCAAGGAAATCTCAAAAAAAAAAAAAATTAAAAATCCACAGGCTATGCTGTAGGAAAAGCCCCTTTAGGGCTTTCTGCAAAAACAGATGTCTGAAATATGTGGGAGGAAATTAATCCTGAAGCATCTATTTCACACCATTGATTAACAACATATACAGTTCCAGTACAGCATTTCAGAGCTCAAGTTGCCTCCAAAAGGTGTATCAGACCATTTTTGGTGCCAGGAATATTCTACAGAGCTGAAAATCAGCTTTGAATTTAGACAACCATGTGCAGGGTCGAGTGGCTGCCTGCAGTTGGCATCTAATCTTCCACTAGGGCTTGTGGGTGCAGTCAGTAGTGGTGAAAGGAAATTCAGTTCTCTGAATTGGGCACTTTGAGCTGGATTTGATTCCCTAAACAAGAGCACCTCTTGCTATCTGAGATATCCCAGGGTATCTAAAATATCAGCTGGAAGATGTGACAATTGTGCAAGTCATGGAGGGAGCCCAAAATCATCTCATAAAAGCCCAAAGACACCTCAAATAAGCCCAAATCATCTGTTTGGGAACCTGGATCCTGCCCTTGGTAGCTGTACACCCTCTAAACACCAGCACTTAAACTCTGCTGGCTACTGAACATTGCACAGAGTCCTGCATTTATTTGTTTTAATCTTGAACTGAAGAACCCCTTTTACAAAATTTACAAAAAAATTTACAAAATGTTAGTAGTTCAGGGGATTTTTAGCTTCACATAAGGAAAAGCATTTAGTGACAGCAGAATGGAAAATGATCAGTGTTTGTCTCTATTTGATAAACACCTTGTCCTGTTACAGGCTGACTGCTGCTGGCCAGGTCATGATTTAAACTCCTCAGGGAATTATTCAGAAAAAAGGAGTGAATTTAGACAATGTCCCTCACATGCAGTCTAAAGTGACAGAAAAGCAGAGAGAAAGGAGAATCCTAAAGAGATGTCAAGTTTTTCCAGAGTCTCTTTCCCCAATATTTTTCAAAGATGAGTAAGTTCCAGATGAGCACTTGCAGTATACAACACCTGTGAATATTCATTAGAGAGATCTACCAAAAAAACCACTTTTTTTTTTCTTTTTTTTTTTTTTTTTTTCTTTAAGGAATCACTGCATATTTTCTGAAAAGGCAGGAAAGTCCTTCCTGAACCTATGAGCTGATTCATACTGGAAAAGGATATAGAAGAACTCCTCTCCTTCAATAAAATCCACTTCCTTCAGCTTTCATTTTCCTTCAGCTTTCATATTCCAGCACTGATTTACCTATTTCCAGTATCCAACCACATTAACTCTTAGCTGGCTATTGGTAAACTTTAAATGAAAAATAGCTAGGATTTTAGGGTTTTTTCCCTTTATTTTACCAACTGGAACAATTCTTTGTGCTGTATTTAATGCACATGCATTAACTTCAAACAATTGTGTCTTAGCACCTCATGATACTTAATATAGAAGGGGGAAGGAGGAGGGAAGGAGGGGAGGAGGGAAGGAAGGAGGAAGGGAAGGAAGGAAGGAAGGAAGGAAGGAAGGAAGGAAGG